>NW_013657664.1:1361-40456 GCF_000142905.1 Thecamonas trahens ATCC 50062 | reverse complement strand
ACCCCCCCACCCACACACACACACACATAGTATCTCTTTAACAGACAAACGCTTGGCGGATAAGGATGCGTGTGGCACCGGAGTACTCTCCGCAGGATGATGACTGTGGGAGGATGGGTGGCCGGACGGGTTCTGTCGCGGGCGATAACGATTCGGGTGACGTTCCGAGTGGACTGCCACCTGCCTATGGCAGCCATGATGGCGATGGATATGCGGATAGCGGAGGAATGGCACCGGTGCGGGCGGCGCCCAAGATGAATGCATCGAGTCGGAGGAAGAGGAGGGAAGGGCGACAGAGTGGAGAGATGCACAAGATCCCGCCGAGGAGGCTGAGGAAGCGCTACGTGGACGACGAGGGGACGGTAGTCAATCCGCAGCTGGTGCTTGCGGCGGCCGAGGCCAAGATCTTGCCGCCGCGGTTGTGGAACTACTTTCTCCGCGAGCACCTTGCGCTTGCTGTCCTCTTCCCGGAGCCGCTGTACTCGACCCAGGCTCGAGTGCTGTCACGGAAGGGACGGATCTTCATGCTCGCCTTTGTCTTTCTCGCCGCCTTTGCCGGAGCCATGGTGTATCAGATGATGACCCGCGACCTGGTCTCGTGCTCTGCAGCGGCGTACTGCCTTGCGAATTGTCGCCGCGACCACTCGCTGGCGGGAAGCCACGCCGATGCGTGCCTCCCGACCCCGTGGGACGCGCAGTACTCGAGCGATCACTCGTACGAGCTCTTTGGCTATCCGCCGCACTCGTCGGCGACGGCGCCGTCTGTGGCGGATCCGATGGCCTTTACTTGGTGCGGATCGGGCGAGTTGGACCCGCCTGTCTGCGTGCCGTACTGCTACAACGGCAACTCGGTTGGCGACGACAACCGGCCGCGGTGCGATAGTCTCGACGACCCGGACAAGGCCTCGTGGCTCCTCTGCGTCTCGCCGACTTCCATCTCCAAGTGCACCAAGAACGGAAACGCCAATGATCCGACGCAGACTGAGTTCCAGCACCTCTCCAACTCGATGGCGTCAGACGATACCGAGTCGACCTCGCTCGCCGGGCGGATTCTTGTCTACTGCCTGGTTGCGCTTGCGGTCTTCTTCATCACCTCGACGGTCAAGCGCATTGTGTCGTTTGTGACGAAAAAGGGCCGCGGCTGCTGCGTGGCCTTTGTGGTCAAGTTTCTCGGGTACATCATCATTGCCGCCTGCGTCATCATCATTGTTGTCCTCGCCATCCTCTTCCACGCGCAGGCCAAATCGGGCGGCGGCGACTCTTTCTGGTCGGCTGTCGCCCTCTTCTCGACCTCGTTCTTCGTCTCGCTCGGCCTCGACTTTGTCAAGCTCACAATCTTTTACTTTGTTTGGCCCAAGCGGCGGTCGGCGTACTACCGCGCGTACTTTGACGAGCTTGTTGTGCTCGCTCGTGAGTGGGACCTGCCGTACGGCGCGAGCGCGTAGGCGGCCATGGCACTATTACAGCAGCGGCGCGACCAGATGTGCCGAGGTTAGGTGGTCTGCCGGCGCGTCGACCGCCGGCAGAGGGTAAAGACGTCGGCGAGTGCAGTCTGCAGGAGGCCGACCGTGAGGGTGTCGTCGGGGCGGACACCGAGTGACTTGTGAAAGTACTCGATGGCGACGTCGAGCTCGCCGAGGAGCATGTAGGTAAAGCCGAGGGCGGTGTAGGTCGACGACTCGCGCGGACGGAGGGCGAGCGACTGCGAGTAGTACTCGACCGCGGCAGTGTAGTCACTGAGCTTGCGGCAGACGCCGGCGAGGTTGAAGAGGACCGGCTCGAGGGCGGCGCCGCCAACAAGCAGCGACCGCTCAAAGTAGCCACGGGCTCGGGTGAGCGAGCCCTGGGTGGCGGCAATGACGCCGAGCTCGTTGAGGACAAGCGGGTCGGCGGCGGCGCACGACTCGTGCGCAGCGCGGACAAACTGCTCTGCCAGGTGCACGTTGCCGATGGCCACGTACTCCATCCCCACAAACAGATTGGGCAAGTGCGAGCCCTTGCACAGCCGCGCCGCCGTCCGGTACGCCGCCATAGCCTGGTCGTGCTCCGACTCGACCGCAAACGAGTGGCCAAAGCCGAGCCACGCCGCACCAAAGTTACCGTCGAGCGCCGTCGCCCGCGAGAAGAACTGCCGTGCCTTTCCATGGTCCTCCACCGTGTAGTAGTAGCAGCCGACGGCGTACCACGCCAACGCCGAGTCGGGATACTGCTCGGCGAGGGCGTGTGCCTTGCGAAAGAGCTCCTGAGTCGCCTTGAGCTCGACGAGCGTGGCGATGAAGAGCGGGAGGGCGGCGGCGTGGTACGGGTCTTCGGCGAGGACCTGGCGGGCGAGCCTGAGCGCGTCGTCCAGCGCGTGCGCGTCGTACGCCGCCCGCGCTCGCGCCACCACAATGTCTGTGTTGCTCTCCAGCCGCACACCTGCGGTCTCGCCGAGAGCCTGCACCGCGGCGTTGAGATCTGCGAGCGACGACCCGTACTTGTTGTTGAGCTTGGCCTTGTAGAGCACCTCGAGCCAGGCCTCGTTGTCGCGGAACGGCAGCGATGCCACCAGCGCCGCCTCCTCAGCCAGCGACAGCAGCTGCCGCTGCACAATGACCTCGAACGCCTCAACGCAGTGATAGTCGGCGTCGAGTGCGTTGAGGTACCACGTCGCCGCACGGTCGCGGTTCTCCATCTCCTCGTACACCCGTGCCCGCAGCACGCACACCGCTGCCACCGTCGACGGCCCGGCCTCCAGCACACTTACCTGCTCCGCCTCGGCTCCCGCCTCGTCCTCGTCCTCGTCCTCGTCAAAGTCCATCATCTTTCTCTCCGCCAGCACCTTTTGCTCCATCTCGGACATGTCGTCACCCACCATCTCCAGCGCTTCCTCCAGCTTTCCCGACCCAAACTACCCCCTCCCCCTCCTCACCGCCGACCAGCGATGGATGTGAGTGTGGCTGCGGTGAGTGCTTCCACTCTTCTCTCGACACACCACACACCAGACTAGACACATACCAGACAGCGAGCGGCCAGCAACCGGGCCTCCAGCGAGCGATCAAGCATGCCATGGCGAGTAAGGGTATGGACAGCACGCTGATATTGATGAGTAGCATGAAAGGCGGTGGCGAGGGCAAAGACGTCGTCGGCAAGTCCCGGCGTCAGCGCCGATCCCTCCGCACTATGACACGCCAAGCCCGAGGCCACCACCCGACCCGAGCCAGTCGTCGATGTGCTCGCCAAGCCCATCTCGACTCCAGCGGCCGTCCCTGCGACCGTCACCATCCCCGTACTCGCGCCAGCGCCAGTGCCAGCGCCAGCGCCAGCACCCGACACGGCATCGGTTCGATCGCCTCCGGCAGCGGCAGTCTGGAGTGAGACGGCCTTGTCGGCGTAGAACATGGCCGACTCGTAGAGTTGCTTGTTGAGGGCATCCCGGGTCAGCCGACGCAATTGTGCAAGTGTCTTCTTCATGCTTCTCCCACCGCCCTCTGTGTCCTTCTTGCACCTGCTCTGTCCGCCACCTGTTCCCGCAGAGTGGTGTGTGGCGCGGTCGCCTGCCGACTTGTCCATTGGCGCCAAATGGGCGAATTGCGGCCGAGTGCCGAGTGGCGAGCGGCGAGTGGCGCGAATGGTGGTGGGTGATGAGCTCCTTGACTTCAACAACGAGTATGAGCACCCCAACTGCAACAATGAGCATCAGCTTGGGCGAGACAACCCAACCCAAGATGCTGCAGAGTCTGCTTTAGTTTCCTTGATCATGGTTGGTGATCTTTAATTTTCGCAGTCATCCTCCCGATCCTCCCTTCTACACTCATAGCACGCAAGCTTGGACCCAATGCCGCTGCTCGGCGACACGAGCTGTTGTTGCTTCGATGGGTGAATGGGTGGTGAGGTGTTGTTTGTGTGGATATGGTTGTTTTATGTGTTGTGAGGGCGAGATCGGTGTCCAGCTTGCACGTACACACGGCGCCGCCGTGATCACCACCAGCGCAGTCACCGCCTCCACACTCTACCCATTTCATGCAAGCAGCAATGCAGTGCTGCTGGCAGGAGAGAGGGGGAGAGAAATGGAAGTGGAAAGGCAACGACGACAATGTGATGACGGAACGCGGGCTAGCTCAAGGCCTCTGCCTGCGAGGTCGGATTGCAGAGCAATCGCAAGCGGGAGCGCGAGCGTATGCGCATGGCCGTCGACCGATCTCAGCCTCTGCTTACTCTGCTGCATGAGCAGCATCCTCGCCTGGTGTGGGAGCCGCCGGCGGGGTTTCACCCGCCCAGGCCGCAAACTCGTTGGACCGAATCCGCCGGTCGCGCTCACGCATCAGAAAGTCCCACGGATCCTGCTTGATGCGGCGATGCTGTAGCCGCAAGCCCCCACCCCACAACAGTCCCGTCCCAGCAGCCGGCAGCACCGACAGTAGCAGCAGTTGCGTAGCCAGCAGCACCAGCAGCAGCAGCAGTTGAGTAGCCAGCAGCAGCAGCAGCAGCAGCAGCAGCAGCAGCAGCAGCAGCAGCAGCAGCAGCAGGAGCCGCAGCAGCAGCAGCACCACCGCACACGCACAGCCAAGCATACGCCGACAACCAATGAGTTCACCCCTTCTTTCCCCCCCTCCCCCTCCCCCCCTCCCCCTCCCCCCTCCCCCCTCCCCCTCCCCCTCCCCCTCCCACCCTCCCACCACCCCTTCCCCCCGACCGCCATCACGCCCAGGCCGTGTGACCACCCACCCGCAGCGAGGTCTACCACACGGTAGCAAGCAAACACCTGGCCACAACTCGGCACAGAGTATGCTACAACATTCTACACCCTCTACTCAAGATACGGTACCCATGACATGGATATTACGTACAGGGCAGAGGTATTGGTACCGTGACGGGAGCCACCAAAAATCGCCTCTGTCGCAACTCCGCCCCGCAGCTGACACCGCCCACAGCCATTGCCACCCACCCCTCCCTTCCCGTTGTGACGTACCTCATCAGGCTTGAGCAGGCGACCAACGCCGTACTGCAGAAGACCCATCATGGCCACACCACCAGTCAGAATGGCAAACGGATAAATGCTCTCGTGGGCCATGGCTGGTCGGTCACCAAGTCGAGTGCGAGCGCTCGTCGTTGCGCTGCTGCCGGCCGGCCGCCCGCAGCCGGCGCGCTGCAGCCGGCCTCCCGAGTCCGCGCCAGCTTCACCATTATTATTGCAATTGCTACTGCTTCTTTTTGGATGGTGCGATGCGGAGGACGAGCTCCGGCGGGCCGCCAACGCCTGTGATATTGCCGACGCCCTTGACGCAGCCCTCGCGAAAGACGACCCGCTCGCCAATGCGGAGGTAGTGCGGCTGGTAGAGGAATCGGAAGCGGACGACAGACTCAGTGGTGGTCGAGACCGAGACCGAGCCAGGCGCACTTGCCGCAGCACTTGCGGCGCCTGCGGCCTCATGCACACCGTCGGCGCACGCGACAGGGAACGCGACTTCGACCTCGCCGGCTTGTGGCGTGACCGACTCGCCGGCAGCGGGGAAGATCGACTCGACCCGCGCCGTCGCCCGTGTGGTGCCAGTGTGGATGACCGCTTCGTGGCCAACCCGGATGGGGAACCGGGTTGAGAACGCGCGGATGTGGGCCTCAAACTCGTAGTGAGCCTGTGGCGCGAGGCCGGCGTCGAGCAGCATCATGCCCTTGCCCACCGCCTGGCGCTTGACCCGCTTGAGAGCGAGTGACGCCGTCTGCCCGGCCGCCACAGCCTTGGCCGAGCTCCGCGCCACCTGAATCGACTTGACGATCACGGGCGTGAAGCCGCCCGTCGAGTCTGGGCCGAGCAGCAGCGAGTCGCCGGCGACGATGGTGCCGGCGCGGACCACGCCCGACACCACCGTCCCGACGCCGGCAACAACAAACGTCTCCTCGATGGCGAACTCGGGCGGAGCGCTCTGGACGGCCGCCCAGTCTGTCTTGAGCGGAAGGAGGTTGAGGAAGGTCTTGAGCGTGGCGAGGCCGGCACCGCTGACCGACGAGACCTCAAAGATGGGGGTGATCCGCGACGAGAGGATGTTGCGCGCAGCGACCATAGCCTCCTCCTCGCTCCGCACCATGACTGGCATCTTGGAGACACCTGGCGCACGGACGTGCTTGGCGATGGCCTTGAGTGTCGCCTTGCGCACCCGCTTCGGCGCCATGTCGACCTTGGTCACCACCACAAAGGTCGGGACTGAGAGCGCAAGAGTCACATCGAGATGCTCCACAGCCATGCCGCTCAGCCCCGCGTTCGCGCCGACCGCAAGCATGACAAAGTCCGGGTGGCTCCGGGTGAGCCCCGTGAGCGTCGTCCGCAAATACCGCTCGTGGCCGGCAAGGTCGGCAAAGGCCACAACCTTGGTCGCGTTGGCGCAGATCTCCGGCCACGACGCCAGATCGTGCGAAGAGAGCGTGCCCGACCGAACGCCCCGCCCTCCGGGTAGTTGACGATGCCACCCTTCGAGTCAAAACCGAGCAGCTGGTGCGAGACCGCAGACGTCCGCCCGCTCTCTAGCTCGTGCGGATGGCGCAGCACGTTCATCCGTGCAAGCCCGCGCCCGTTGTCTAGCTGGCCGGCCGTGAGCACGCCCACAAGCGTCGACTTGCCCGCGTCCACGTTGCCCATGGTTGCCACGCGAACCTCGACAAACTCCTCGTTTGCCAGCTTGCGGATGAGGACCTCGCCAACCTTGCCGTGCGTGCCCTGCCGGGTGCGAAGGACGGTCATGTCCGCCTGCAGTTCGGCTGCCATTGCTTCCAGCGTCGCCAGCGTCTCGGCCAGCTCCTCGTCTGAGAGTCCCACAGGCGAGCCATCGTCGGTGACCCCGACCTCGTAGATCGCCTCGCCGCCGCCCTCCGACAGCCGGAACTTGAGCTGCGTCACAAGATGCCGCAGCCGCGACGCAGACGGCGTCGCAAGCTTCCACTTGTACTCGACAGGTCCAAAGTCGACCTCGGGCGCCAGCGCCGTCGCCGTCTCGCTCTCCGAGAAGAACCCCTCGCTCGGATTCACGCTCCGCCCGTCGGCCGCCTCCTCGCCGTCGGCCAGCGCCCGCACAATCCGCGCGCACAAGCACGGCGCCGCCGCACACCCGCATAGAAACTGGCCATCCGTCGAGCCACGCGAGATCTCATGCCGTCGAGCCGGGTTCGTCCTCTTGCTCGCTGCCCCACCCGGGCCGAGCTGCTTACTCTTGCTGCTCTTCTCCATCAACGCCCTTTCTGTGAAATCCGATGCCATGTGCTGTCAACACACTCCTTGCTCCAAGCTGTCAAGTCCGCCCGCATCGGCATCATCCACCCAATCATCGTCCTTCTTACGTGAGTCGGCCATCGAAGCCGCGTCGAACATCGTCGAAGCTATCGAGTCCTTCTCTTCCGTGCGGCACATTTCCCCCGCCAACCCCACCGCATACACCAGCCTCACACACACACAGAAGGAGTGCATGCACATATGATTGGAGAGGATGGAGATCGACCGTAGTGGAGATCGACCGCAATGGTGTTCAACCGCACTGGTGCTCCACCGCAGTGGTCTCCCGACCTGGCCCGTACCGTCTTCCACTCGCTCCACCGCCACCGCCCACCGCCACCACTATCCACCCCCACCACACCACTACCCCCCCCCCCTCCCCCTCCCTCTCTCTCTCTCCCTTTCATCATCCCTAATTCCCCCCTCCCTCCCCTCCCCTCCCCCCCCCTCTATCCCCCTCTATCCCTCTCGCCTCCCTTTCCCCTCACACCCGCACCCTCCAAACGTACATGTGCCACGAGAGGTACTCCCCGCTGCACCCGATCATCCCTCAAACTCCAACCTGCCAATCATCTCACCATGCTTTTGGCGCCAAATTCTCATCCAATCTTCGCGCCCTTTTCTCGTTGCTGCCCTGATCAAGCCAGGCATAGGTCGTGATCACCCCCCCCCCCCCCCCCCCCCCACACCGCCACCACTTCACCTCCCCCCTCTTCCTCCCCCCTCTCCTCACCACACACAGCTGTTCATGGACCGCGGTGTGGACATCTTGGTCTCCCTGGTGTGCGTCACACTCCTTGGTGTTCAGCTCTACTACACGTACCGCGTTGCCATCCGTGTTCCCGACGGATACACGCCGTAAAAGGACTTCAACGTCGGCCGCCCCGTGCTTCTCGAGCTGGTCTAGCGGGCAGGCGGAGAAAGAGCTGGACCGAGCCATATGAGTTTGACCTTTGAGTCTGTGGCTGCCACCCACGATGCACGTGAGTTTGTGGTCTCGCGTGACGCACCGGTTGTCTCACGCTTGGACAGGGTTGTGGTCGGCATTGCTGCCTCGCTCGTCGCCGTCACGGCTGCGGTCTCGGAGAGCGACTCGGTCTCGTGGTCTGTGGCCCTGCTTGTTGTTCTGCTCCTGGGCTGGCGGTTCCTGGTCATTCGTGCTCGCGTCGTCTCCGAGTCCATCCTAGTCCTCCGTGATCTGGGCATGCAGCTCGAGTCAACAACGGTTTTCGGCGCAAAGAGCTACCGGTTTGTGGAGAAGGAGCGCATACTCGAAGTTGTTCTCAACGAGGGTGTCGATTGTCATCAGGTCATCTACTACCTTGCTGTCGTTGTCAAGGGCGAGCGCGACATGCTGCTGGTCTTTCCGGAGCTCAAGCCCCGCCTCCCGGTCCTCCGCAATGTATTTGTTGAGATGCGCGAAGTGCTGTTCAACCGCGGGTGCTGATACCTCGGGCCGAAATAACAACGCTCAGCACAGGCGTGTGCAGACGGCTGCAAGCTGCTCTGCTCACCAGAACCAGGACGAGCTCGCCGGCTGCGCGGCTTGCGCCTCGGCTGCGGCAGCCTTGGCCTCGGCCAGCTGCGACTGGAGGGCGGTGACGCGCTGCGAGAGGACGCCGACTCGCTCGCGCTCAAAGGCGAGCTCCTCCGCTAGCGACAGTTGGCCCTCGCGGCGCCGCTGCTCGAGTTCGGTGTTGCGGATGACCGCCAGTGGCGCCATGTCGACCGCCAGCGTCACGTGCTCCTGCGCCTCGGTCAGCGGCACGCCCGATCCCGGGCCGAGGAATGCATACGCCAGCGGCGCGTTGTCCAGCAGCTGGCCGATGAGCGACCGCAGCTGCGCCAGCGTTGTGGTGCTGGTGATCGGGATCGAGCCGAGCGGTGCCGGCTCCGACTCGAACGCCACCGCCAGCGAGACCGCATGCTGCCGCTGGTCTCGGGCGAGCGCCTCGATCCGCGACGGTGCGCCGTAGCCCGAGAACGCGTCGTCGTGCCCGACAGAGCCCATGATGGCCAGGAACACGTCCTCCATCCCGGTCTTTTCCACCGCCCAGTCGGCCACCACCGCTCCGCCTGCCACCCGCTCCATGTACCGGAAGAAAGCGCCTAGCTCCGGCGCCGCCGCCGCCGCCAGCGACACCACCATCGCTCGCCCGCTTCCGCCGCCGGCCATGACCCGCGCCGACGGCAGCAGCTGCGGGATGAGGCCGGTCAGCTCGTCGACGGGCTGAGGCTGTGGCACCAGCGTCACCTTGTACCCGCCGCCGAACCGGCGCTTCAGTGCCTGGGTCGAGTCGACGGCCCGGATCCGCCCCGAGCTCATGACTGCGATCTTGGTCCCCAGCTGGTTCGCCTCTTCCATGTCGTTGGTGGTGAGGACCACGGTCCGGCCCGATAGCGCCAGCGAGTGCACAAGCTCCCACACCAGCCGCCGGTTGTGGACGTCCATTCCGTTGGTCGGCTCGTCAAAGACAAGAACCGACGGCGAGCCGAGCGTCGCCGCCACCACAGACAGCCTCCTTCGCGTCCCACCCGACAGGCCCTTGACCTGCCGGTTTGCGTCGCCGACGAGATTGACCGCGCCCAGGCACTCGTCGACCGCATCGCGGATCTCCGACTCACGTACGCCTTTGATTCGCGCAAAAAACGCCAGATGCTCCGCCACCGTCAACTCGCCCCACCCGAGGTCGTGCTCCAGACACACCCCAGCCGCTCGCGCACCCTGTCGATCTGGTGGACAACAGAGTAGCCGTCCACAAACACGTCGCCGGCGGTCGGCGTGAGTAGGCCGGTCAGCACGTTGATCGTCGTCGTCTTGGACGCTCCGTTGTGGCCGAGCAGGCAGAGCACGTCGCCTGCCCGCGCGCCGAGCGTCAGCTGGTCCAACGCAAGCACACCGTCGCGGCCCGCGCTCCGCGAGTGAAACAGCTTGGTGAGGCCGACCAGCCGTAGCGAGAGCTTCTGCGCCGCCGTCCTCTGCAGCAGCGCGCTCACCCGTGACGCCGGGTCCAGCCCGTCCACCCCGCCCATCTCGCCGCCAGGGTCGCCTCCGACATTAGCTCTGCCTGCGAGCCCCTCGCCGTCGCTCTCGCCGCTGGCGCTCCAGCTCGCTGAGGATCGCCAGGCGAGAAACGGCGCAGACGCGCTCGAGGCCGACGAGTCCTCGAACGACTCAGCCTGCTGCTCCGACAACGCGGCAGTGCCGTTGATCGAGCCCTCGGACGACGCCAACGACGCGCCGGCCGGCGGCGAGACGCCGCCCATGCCCACGGGCGCTATCGACGAGTACGTCGCCCGTCCATGCCCGCGCACAGGCACTGCAAGCAAGCTATCGCTCTCCTTGGGCGAGCCAAAGTACGCTTCGCCTGCGTTGGGTCC
Organism: Thecamonas trahens ATCC 50062; assembly: GCF_000142905.1. Taxonomy (NCBI): domain Eukaryota; order Apusomonadida; family Apusomonadidae; genus Thecamonas; species Thecamonas trahens. The sequence goes on along the minus strand of NW_013657664.1, from coordinate 29,835 downwards.
GCCAGCGCTCGACGCGCAGCTCGCCCACTGGGACTCCGACGCGCTCGGCATCGAATCGCTGGTGTGCGCCGAGGCCGAGACGAGGACCGACATAAACTCGGCCGCCACATCATCCGGCATGTGCTTGGTCACCAGCGAGAGCGCATGCCGGTCACTCATGGCCGGCAAGTGCGAGCCGGCGGTGGTGTCGTCGGGCGCCGAGTAGAAACCGTAGAACCGCGGAGTGCAGAGAAAGTACCACGGCCGCGCCGAGCCGGACTTGCCTGGCCGGACGGCGTCGAGGTAAAAGCCGAGAACAAGGTAGATGACCACGTTGAAGAAGAGTGCGTTGAGCGAGTCAGCGGGGCTCGGCAGCTCGTTCAGGTGCGGAAACCGTTCCCTGATCCAGAACGTATCGTCGCGATTGGCCCACGAAAAGCCCGGCCCCGACTGGACGTACGACTGGGTCTCCGAGTCGAACGTGTACATGACTGCCATGGTGACGTCGGCCATGGCCTTGCAAAAGTTGAACGGCGGGAAGAGCGAGCAGATAGTGACAATGAACGGACCGAGCGCAAAGACGTGGTAGGCGAGAAAGGTCGAGAAGAGGCCGGCGCATCCGCCGCCCATCAGAATGACCACCATGAACACCACGTTGGCCAGCGCACGGCTCCGGGCCAGCGTCGTCACAAACAGCGCAAACGCAACCATGGCCAGAAAGCCCCACAAGAGGGTGAGGAGCACAAAGGCAGCTGAAGCCTCAAAGTAGGGGATGCCCACAATCTTGCCGACTCCGAGGGCAAGGGCGGCGCCGAGCAGGCATAAGATCATGTTGCTGAAGAAAATGCCGCCAAAGTACACCGAGTCTTTCAAGCCCATGATCTTGAGCCCGTCACGGGTGTACGAGTCGCGCTCGTTGAGGATGATGTTGGCGGTGAGGATGAAGAACGCAATTTGCGCAAAGAATACCAGGCCCGAAAGGCCGTAAGTGGCCAGAAAGTCCGGCGCGTACTGGGCAGTGGCAATGTTGAGCGCCGCCACAGGTATCGGAAACCGCATCAGCCGCACCGAGTAGGTGAAGAGCGGCGATGGCGTGTAGCTGCGGGTGCGGACCGAGGCGGCGAGGTCGCCAGCTTCGGGCGGCAGTGGCGCATACCGTGCCACTATGGTCTCTTCTAGAAGCCGCTGTACCTCGAGCGAGTAGTCGTAGTAGCCCGAGGCGTCAAAGAGCGTTGTGGCGATGCCCGAGGCGTTGTACAAGATCGTGTACTCGTAGACGTCCATGGCCCGCTTGGCGGTGACATTGCTCGGCGGCGGCGGCGGCGCCAGTGCCACCGAAAAGTTAACCGCCACGTATTGCCGCGAGGTGGTTGTTGCCAGGAACTGGGTCATGTTGTTCAGATCGGCCAGGCCGAGCACGTCGTAGCCCGGGGTGCCCGGCGGCGAACCGGGCGGGGCCATCGAGAGTGACGGGTTGTTGCGGAACGCCATCTGGCGGACCAGGCGGTTGACCTCGACGTCATCGGCAGGTGCATACACAATCGAGTGGCAGTCTGTGCCGTCCAGCGAGCGACAACGAGGAATGTCGGCAAGAACGTCCGACTTGAGATTGATGCCATCGGTGGTGAAGGTCAGAATGAGCGATTGTACCGTGTACAGCATGACCACCAGCAGAGACAGCAGCAGCACCTTGAGCAGAGTCTTCAACGGCGTCCGCATGGCAAGCTGTCCGTCCCGAATCATCACGGCACCAAACTGCTTGGCCCGGACAGCTACTCCCGACGTCACGTTGCTGCAGCAGGTGGCACGGATAGGCGCCTGTCGCCATTCCCGTACAACAGCTGCTGCTCGCGACCCATTGCCAGCTCCACTCATACCGCCACACGTTCCCCTCTTTCACGACTGCGACAAGTATGGCCGTCGCCGTAGGCTGGCCCGAGGCTGACCCGAGGCTGACCCGAGTCCGAGAGGGTGGCGGGTGGAGGTGGTGTGTTTGGGCGCTGCGCGTGCGCGGCAACTCGACAGGCTGGCAAGATGGATAGGGCCAGGATGAGCAGTGTGGTTGTGTGGTGTTTAAGGGTGCAGTGAGTCTGTGATCATTAGCCGGGAATGTCTTCTGCTGGGGAGGTTGTTTGTTGGGAAAGGCAGAAGCAGAAGCAGGTGCAAGTAGGTTGGTCGCGAGAGTGGCGGCGACGATCGTCATCGCTGGTTCACCCAAAGTAGCGAGTCCGCGACGCAGCACGCGTTACAGTTCGCAGTCGTTCTGGAACTTTGGGTGTGGGTGTGGGCGTGGGTGTGGGCGTGGGCGTAGGCACCTCGACGTAGATGCCCGAGTCGGCGCCAAGACCAGCAGCACAGTAGCACAAGGGCGATCAACAGCGGCGGCAAGTCGCCCCCCCCCCCCCCCCCCATCTCTCTCCAGTCCTCGCTCGCTCCACGGGTTGAGGACAGAGATGACGATCAGTTCCAGTCCCCGTTAGCTGCAGACTTCCGTTTGTGCTTTCTGCGCTTCCGGCGCGGCTCGTCATCATAGTCGTCTGGCTCTGCCGAGTTGTTTGCCAGACCCGACGTGGACGAAAAGGTAAAGAGACGCTCCGAGTCCTTGACTTTGCGAGTGACTTGCTTGATCTGATCCAACGACCTTGACGACAAGTACCCGGCCCATCCCTTGACGATGTTGCCCAGAGCCGCCGTATCCTGGAGGTAGTTCTCCTCCAGTCGATAGATCCTCCGCTCCACGTTGACCAGCTCCGACTCGAGCTCCTGCTTCCTTGTCAGCAGCCTCTTCAGGTCCTCAGACAGCACAGGCTCCTCCACAACAACCTCTTCAGAGCTCATGTCTGCTTTTTTCCCCAACAGAGTCGAGTGTTGTGCCAGAGTGAGGTTGAAAAGGGGTCGGGGGTGGGGGGGGAGGGGGAGCGACGGCCGACGGCCGACGGTATGCGCCACTCGGCCGCGCGACCGACTGGCCGATATCAGTGTTGGCGAGCTGCATGATGAGACTGTTGAGGGATGCTTTCGAGGCAATAGTAAAGGCGAGGCGGGGTAGTCTGTGGACCATGCATCGCTGGTCAGAGTCGCTCCCCGATAGACGGGCCGATCATGCATGAGTTGACTCCACTCGGGAGCTGGTTCGGCCGATTGTGAGATCGATCGGCACAGCGTACAATACGCAAAGCTCTTGCTTGCGCGATGCTTTACAGGATCCCGTCTGTGGGTTTGGATATGTGCGGGAAGGGCTCGTCGGCGGAGGTCGGCATGCCGACGTGTTTGCGTCGGCATTGGCGAGAGAGGCACCCACTCGACACAGTCGACGCGACAAGGTCGGCTAGGTGCAGAGCAGAGGGATAAGCGGCCATGTCTAAGGGGGAGGGAGGGAGCAGTATGCATGGCGTGCTTGTGAGCGTCCTAATCCCGTGCAAGAACACGGGCGAGCTTCTCAAGCCGTGCCTCGCATCCATAGCCGAGTCGAGCCACCGTCCTCTCGAGGTGTGTCTGTATGATGATGGCTCTGATGATGATGGCGTGACACTTGGCATCATTGCCGAGTATGCTAGCAATGCTCCGCAAGGGATATCGGTAGTCATCGGCTCGCGGAGCCAGAGTGATGATGGCGCGCCGTCGATCGGTGCGGCGCGAAATGCGGTGGCCGCGCTGGCCTCGGGCGACTTTCTCTGCTGGCTTGACTCTGACGATGTCATGCTCCCTTGCCGGATCGCCGGCTCGCTGGAGACGTACTTTGCCAAAAGAGCCGAGAGTGGGTGCGACCATGTTCTTGTGGGCTCGCGGTTTGTGCGTGACCCGCCGGGATCGACCCCGCGGTACGCAGCGTGGGCCAACTCACTCAGCCAGGACCAGCTCGTCACGCATCGGTTCCGCGAGTGCACCCTCATTCAGCCGACGTGGTTCCTTCCACGGGCCTCGTTTGCCTGGATTGGTGGGTACGAGGCTGCGGGGCTCGCGGAAGACTTTAAGTTTCTGCTCACGTGGGTGTGCCGTGGTGGCGTCCTTGCTCGCCTCGACGCTGTCGCCCTCGTGTACACCTACTCGGCCGGATCGCTGTCATGGAAGGTGCCGCAGGCACTGCTGAGGAAGATCCGTGTCGAGGCCTTTGAGCAGCAAGTCCTGGGCATCGGGGGTGAGGCGGGAGCGGCGCGCCCGGCCACGCTCCCGGCCCAGCCGTGGGCTGCGTTTGCCATCTGGGGTGCGGGCAAGGACGCCAAGGCCTTTTTCCGCGCGCTGAGCGACGAGGCCAAGGCTAGAGTCACTTGCTTTGCCGACATCGATCCGGCCAAGCTCAGCGTAGGCACGTATCCCGACACGGTCCTCGTCCCCGTCGTGGTTCCGGCGCACAAGATGAGCTCGGCGCGCAAAGCGCGCAAGGCTGCGCGCAAGGCCGCGGCGGCGGCGGCGGCTGCAGGCAATCCTCTGCCGAGCAAGAAGCCGCGGGCGCTCGACGGGCAAGCTGCGCACGGGCAGAGGTCCAATGGCGATGGAAGCGGCGTCGATGACGACGGACCCATCACGGTCTGTATCAAGATGAAGCGGCAGCTCCGCCGCGAGATCCCGATTGTGGCGGTTGCTGACCTCCGCCCGCCGTTTGTAGCTGCGGTGGCACTTGACCGGACTCAGGGCACGTTTGAGGCAGCTCTGGCGGCGAGTGGCTACGTGGATGGCGTCGACTACTTTCATGTGGTGTGAGCGGAGGTCAGACGCTGGCGTGCGCTGCGGCGTGGACGGCACCAAAGGCGTCGATGACCTTGGCCACGTCGTCGGCCGAGACGTCGAGGTGGGTGACGAGCCGAACTCGGGACCCGCCGCCTGCAATGAGGATGCCGTAGTCGTCGCGGAGTGTATCGACGATGGCCTCTGCAGTGGCGCCAAAGGCGGCAGCGTCGAGGGTGAAGAACACGATGTTGGTCTCGACTACGTCGACGTCGATGCCCGGGAGCTTGTCGAGGCCGGCGGCGAGAACGGCAGCGTTGGCGTGGTCGTCCTGGAGGCGATCGACATTGTCGAGAGCGAGGAGGCCAGCGGCAGCAAGGACACCGACCTGGCGCATCCCACCGCCAAGCATCTTGCGGACCCGGCGTGCGGTGGCGATAAACTCGACCGAGCCGGCGAGAACAGAGCCGACCGGGGCGCCAAGGCCCTTGGAGAGGCAGAGCGAGACCGAGTCGACGGGAGCAGCCAGATCTGCGATGGTTGTGCCGAGCGCGACAGCGGCGTTGGCGAGGCGGGCGCCGTCGAGATGGACCTTGAGGTTGTGCTTGGAGGCGAGGACGCAGGCGTCGTCCATGTACTGCTTGGGCAGGACACGACCGCCTTTGCGGTTGTGGGTGTTCTCCAGCAGCAGCAAGCGCGAGGTGGGAAAGTGATCGTTGACCGGGCGGACGAGGGCTTCGATAGCATCCAGCGGCAGAGTGCCATCGTCCGAGGTGGGCACGATCCTGATGGGCGTGTTGGCGACAGCCGCATAGCCGCCGTTCTCGTAGATGTGGACATGGCACTCGTCGCCCATGATGATTTCGGACATCCGCTCCTTGCAATGAACCATAACAGCCGTCAAGTTGGCCATGGTGCCCGAGGGAAAGTACAGCGCAGCCTCCTTGCCCAGCACATCGCTTGCCATCGACTCGAGCTCCACCACCGTTGGGTCGTCGCCCCACACATCGTCGCCGACAACCGCCGCTGCCATGGCCTCACGCATTGCTGCACTTGGCCGGGTCACTGTATCCGACCGAAGGTCAATGCTTGTCTTCCCTGTGTCTTTGCTGCCACTGTACATCCTTGGTCGCTCAGAGTCGGGTATGGCCGAGCCCCAGGTGTCGACGTCGTCGTCGTCGTCATTGTTGTCGTCGTCGGTGCAAGTGCCCCTGACCGGGGGCAGGCCATCACTTGACAAGGTGGTGGGCACCTTGTGTCCCATCGCGTTGATATTTCATCCCTGTTGCGCTTACCAACCAAGGTGTGAAGCTGTGTCGCAGGGTTAGAGGTGCTGCGTTGACCAGCCCAACGCTGTGTCCAAATGAGCTGCTAGGCTTGTTTGTGGCTGGACTGGCCGGAGCGCAGAGGCTGTTGTTGCATGCGGCAGCCAACGAGCCACCGAGCGGCAGCCGGCAGCCGGCAGCCGGCAGCTTTGCGGGGCGAGGCTGACCGCGGGGGACGACACCTCGCTCGGCCACAGAAGTACGTACCGTAGTGACGTTGTTTGTGTGTATTTGGACTGAAATGTTTTTTAGTTGCGGGTGGTTGGACGAGGGTAGGGGGGAGGGGGAGGAGGAGGGGAGGGGAAGGGGTGGGGAGGGGGGAGGGGGAGGGGGGAGGGGGGGGGGGCGGCGGTTGTCTTGGTTGACTTGGTGAAGCGGCGATGATCGCGACGTGTATTTGTGGGTGTGTGGGTGGGTGGGGGGAGCTGCAGGAAGAGGCATACTTTCATCCTGCACCCCCGTACCCACGCATACTGGTTCTCCACGAGCCGGGCCATACCCTCTTTCTCTGTTCTCAATTCCTACACCAATGTATAGCCCCCTAGCCCCCCTGCCTACCCCCCTAGTGCTGCGAGCTGTGGCCAGCCGTTGGCTTCAGTTTTTTTCAACGAATAATCGTTGGCGAGGGCAAATGACACGATGGCGGCGAGTGACGGGCGGGCGAACCGTGGCGGGCTGGCGAACCGTGGCGGGCGGGCGAACGTCCCATTGTCTTGGCACATACTCACTTGCTAGAGTTTTTGTGAATTGCAGTTTCTTCTGACAATGGCCGACGACGGACAAGCAGCAATGGAGCCGGGCCTGGGTGAGGCAGACAAGGGCAAGGATGAGGTCGAGGAGTTTGTCGGCGTCGACGCTGATGCCGACGCCGACGCTGACGCCGACGCCGATGCCGATGCCGATGTCGATGCCGACGCCGATGCTGACGCTGACGCCGACGCCGATGCGGACGCCGACGCGGATGTTGATGCCGACGCGGATGTTGATGCCGACGCAGATGTTGATGCCGACGAGGCCGAGCCTGTGGTTGAACCCGAGGTCGAAGCCGCTGCGGTGCCGGAGCCGGCAAAGGTGGAGGCGGCCGACCTGGACTCGGACGACGACGAAGACGACGACGAGGCGTATGCAGAGGCAGCTATGACGAGCCCCGAGCCTGGGGCAAACCGGGCGCTGGAGGAGACGCGAACGACCAACCTGTCGATGGACTTGATGGCGACGGACGCGTTCCGGCTGTCTTCGGGCTCGGGCTCTGCTCTTCTCTCGGAGAACGACTACTCAGTGCAGGACGAGCCGTTTGAAGTCGGGCAGATGGGTGGCGGTGGCGGCGGCGGCGGCGGCTCCAGCCGGGCCGCGGGCGCCAGCGGAGTTGGCGGCGGGTACGCGACGTGGGAGTCTGCGTCGGAGGCCGAGTACGTGACGACAAACGCCAAGGTGGAGGAGGTGATGGCGCGGGTGCACGAGGCGCTCAACAAGGACATTCTGATGGGCCAAGGGTACGCAGACGCCGGACTGGCCGACTCGATGATCCAGGATCTGACCAAGTCGATCCAGGGCCTGATCGGCGGTGATGGACACGGCGGCGACGACGGGTCGTCGTACTACTTTCCACTCGAGTCTGAGATGGGGATCGGCGACTCTGCGACGTCGTTTGAAGAGTCGGAGGTCTTTTTCAACGAGGACGAGTCTGAGCTCGGGTACAACCCGTTGACGTCTGACGAGGTGCAGGCGGCCAAGCCAAAGCAGCGCAAAGGATTCTCGCTCAAGGAGTGGGAGACGAACCACCTTCGGCGGATGCGTGAGCGGCAGGCGCGGACGAAGCAGCGGCAACGTGCGCGCGCGCGCAAAGCAGCGCTGGCCGAGCAGCGGCAGCTGCGGGAGCACCAAGAGAAGCGCAAGCGGCTGCTAGAGGAGGCCGGGTACAAGTGGGTGGACAAGTACGAGTCGGCCAAGCCGCGGACGCTGCGCGACTGGGAGTCGTCGTTTGGGTCGCGGCTCCGCGGGTACGAGAAGCACCGGCGGGCGCGCAAGAACGAGCTCAAGTCAAAGATCAGCGCGGCGAAGGAGGCGGACGCCAAAACAAACCGGCCGCCGCGGCTGCGGCAGTTCTTGATGGAGAACCCGGACACGGGTGCGATGGAGCTGCGGAATGCATGGACGTATTGCCTGTGCGAGTGGGACAAGCCGTGCTCGTGCGGTGAGGAGCGGCACGTGCTGCCTGTGGAGAACAACGTGACGGCGCTCAACAACAAGCAATGGGTCTTCAAGCGGCTGATGGTGGAGGCGCGCAAGCGCGAGGAGAAGCTTGCCTCGCTCAAGTTCAACGCGTCGCGGCAAAAGGCCGAGCGCGAGCTGGAGGAGTGCTTCTTTTCGCCGCAGATCAAGAGCAAGCGACGTGTGCCTGCGGCGCCCAAGACCAAGGACCCGGTGCGCGAGCTGGGGTACGAGCCGCGGCCGTACTACGGCAAGAAGCAGGTGGCCGAGCCGGACTTTTCGTACTCACCGCGGATCAACAACAAGTCGCGGGCACTGGTCGACCCCAACCAGTACCGGTCGACGGCCGAGGTGTGCAACCGGCTTGCGTACTCGCGCGCCCGCTACAACGAGGCCCGCGCTGCCGCCGCCCCCGACGCCGGCTCGGACGACGAGTCGGACGCTGCCACCTTTCAGCCGGCCATCAATGCCCGCTCGCGCAAGATGGCCCGCGACGTCAAGGTCTTTGACCGGCTCTTCCAGGTCGGCATGCAGCAGAATCTGGAGAAGCGCAGGCTTCAGGTACGTTTAGGATGGAGAGTTGGAGTGAGTAGAGTGAGCGGTCTGGCCGTGTTCCCGATGACGATACCTTTTCTTGAGGCATTTGTCGATGATGCTTATTTGTTCATCACTACCACTGAGGGAACGTACGCCGCTGAGATTGGATGGACGAGTTGGAGGCAATGGACTCACCAAGGGAGAGGGCGCACGCGCGCGCGTGTGTGTATGTATGTGTGTGTGTGCGTGTGTGTGTGTGTGTGTGTGTGTGTGTGTGTGTTTAGGCCGAGTTTTGGGACAACTACACCCGGCTGGAGCGGCCGAAGAACCTGCAGCTGCCGCCGGACCCGTTCCAAGACGCCGAGTTCTTGGACGGACTCGAGGGACTGGACTTTGAGTCGGAGGCGTCGTTTGGGTCGTTTGCGGGCTCTGGCTACGAGGTTGGCAACGAGACGCGGTACGGCAACGACGCCAACGCGACGCGGGCGCTGAATCAGACTCGTGGGTCGGGCTCGGCGCGGCGGCCGCGGACGATGGCGGAGATGATGGGCGCGACCGGCGGCGGCGACGGGTACGGTGCGCAGGATGTGCCAATTGGCGTCTCGCCCGAGGAGTTTATGGCAGTCTTTGCACAGTAAAGCAGGCCGGGTCGCTCATGCGCCGAGTGTGTTGAGCGCCTGCAGAAGGATGGCCTGGAGAGCGCCGTCGCGGGCACGAGCCTGTGCGGCGGCGGCGGCTTCCTCGCGGAGGGCGCGGACGTTAGCGGCAATGTCAGCAATGTCGGCGTGGAGATCAAAAGCAGCTGCAGCAGGAGCATGTGCGGCGACCGGGGTCCCGTTGGCAGCGGCGTGCAGACACTCGACCTCGGTCGAGAGGTCGGCGTGCGAGTCGAGAGTCGTCTCGTGGGTCGCCTGCTCGTTGAGCAGTGCCGCGTGGAGCCGCGCGATCTCCTCGACTGCGGCACACTGGTCGTCGCGGGCCTTGGTGAGCTCGGCCTGGCACGCTGCGAGCGCCTCGCGGACCTGTACCAACTCGGCGTCTGCAGCGTCGGCGTCTGCGGCGTCGTCGTCGAGAGTCTGCTCGTGGGTGGCCTGGGCGGCGACGAGGGCCTCGTTGAGGCGGACAACTTCGTCGCGGAGCTCGGCCAGCTCGGCGTCCGTAGCGTCGGCGTCTGCGGCGTCCTCGTCGAGAGTCTGCTCGTGGGTGGCCTGGGCGGCGACGAGGGCCTCGTTGAGGCGGACAACTTCGTCGCGGAGCTCGGCGAGTTCGCTGTTGGCAGCGGTAAGGGCTTCGCGGAGCTGAGTGAGCTCGGCGTCTGCATCGATTGCAGCGCTAGCGGATACAGGATCCGTGGGCTCGTCGTCGGCAGCCCAAGCGCCCCAGTCACCGTCGGCGGCATCGTCGGAAAGAGCAGAGGTAGGGGCAGGAGCAGCGGCGGCGGCCTCGTCGCGAGCGGCCAGCTGAGCCTCGAGCTCAGCGGCGCGCGATTCAGCGAGCGAGCGGGCACGGGAGGCATGCTCCTGCAGCTCCTCCAGCTCGATGATGCGGCTCTCGAGCTCGTCGATGGCAGTCTCTGCTGTGTCGCGCTGTGACTCTGCGGCAAGCAGCCTCTCCTCCAGCTCGGCAACGCGGGCGTCTGCGCCCGGGGTGGGGGTAGCGGACTCTGCAGCGGCCAGAGCAGAGTTGAGCTTCATGATTTCGGCCTGGGCGTCGGCGAGCTGCGACTGAAGGCGCTCGACCTGGGCGCCGAGCTCGTCGACTTCGTCGGTGGAGGCCTCGCAGGCGGCGGCAGCGGCGGTCTCGAGCTCAGTAATACGGCCCTGCATGGCGGTCAGGTGCTGGGTGTACTCGGTTCGCAGCTTGTCGAAGCGAGCGTCATCGGCCATGATCCGCTCGGCCGCAAGATTGAGCTTGTTCGATAGGTCGCCGATGGTCACCCGAGCTGCCTCGATGGCCGCGTTGTGCTCCTCGAGCGAAACAGTGTCGAGCGCAGGCTGCGGCGCAGGCTCGGGCTCGGGCTCGGGCTCGGGCTCGGACTCAGGCTGGGTCACAGGCTCGGGCTGGGGCTCGGCGTCGGACGAGGGAAATGCCTCTCCCCAGTCTCCGTCCGAACCCCAGCCAGCCGCATCGTCGTCGTCGTCGTCATCAAGCGCATCCGCGACCGCTGAGAGCGCACTGGGGGTCTGCGGCTGCTGCGCCAGCGGGAGCGGTGAGCCTGCGAGCTGAGCCTCCAGCTCTGCAATGCGGGCATTGGCAGCAGCCAGCTGCGTCTCCAGAGACTCAACCACACGACGCGGAACCATAGTGGCCGGATCCGGCAGCGAGTCCGAGGCGAGGAAGCGAACAAGAGCCAGCAGATGGCCCTCGGCCGACTCTGCCCTCTCCGAGAGAGCCACAATCTCATCCTGGTACAACTTGAGCAAGCGAGCCACGTTCTTTGCCTTGCGCACCTCGTCCAACTTGCCAAACGAGCGAGTCCTTGTCGCCAGCGCGGCCTTGCTCTCTGCCGATGCGCTCTGCATCTCCGCAACCTCGTCCGCCATAGCCATCAGCACAGGTCGCCGGTCGGCGAGGGCAAACTCTGTCAGGAGAAGGAGGGAAGGGAGAGTGAGTGGGGAAGGGGAAGAAGGGGGCAGGGGGAAGGAGGAAGAGGAAGGGAGGTGACATACCAGTCCAGTCCATGGGTGCGTGGTGAGGAGTATGGAGTGTAGTGGTGGTGTGAGCGAAGGGAGTGGAGGTGTGTGGTTGGTCTTGGTGAGTGACACGGGGAGGGTTTGAGGAGAGGGGAGAGGGGAAGAGGGGGGGAGGGGGGCTGATCGGATGATAAAAGATGGGTGATGGGATCGGGTGGTGGATGGAAAGTGATGGAGAGTATGTGGTTGCAGTTGTTGTTATGCTTGTGGTTGTGGTTGCGATGGGTGGGTCCTCCCAATGCCATCCCCCCTTGCCAGGCCAGGCGTCCACCCACGCGCACGCGCAAGCATAGCACGCACTCTGGTACCTCTCTTGCTCCACCTTGGCCAGCACCCACACGGCGGAGAGAACGACGAAGGTCATGGGCGAGTGCACCCGCATTGTGTTTCCCTTTGAAGAGGTGGTGCAGCCGCATGCGGTGCTTGGAAGCAGCGAGGCGGCGGTGGCAGTGTGCGCCGGCTGCGCGGGCACCTGCCGATCGGGAAGCAACCTCCTCACCGCTCCGCCGTCTCCTATGACGGCTGTTCTCTGTGGCTGTGCAGATGATGGCGGATGTTTGTTTGCGGCTCGGATCGGAGAAATGGCCGGCGCACCTGCCGCTGATGGTATCCGCGTCCAGCTGATGACGGCAGCAGAGGGCGCGGCAAAGGCGGCGGCCGAACGGGGACAGAGAGCGTTTGCCAACTCGATCGTAGGGAGCCTGGTCAAGGTTCGTAAGTACGAGGACAATGAGTTGCGTGCACGGGCGCTATCTGTTATTCCTAGCGATAAGCTGGAAGCTGCGGCGGCGGCAGCCGTGGCGCAGTCGGGACGGGCGATAGCCGATGAGCTCCTCCGCCAGCTGCTCACATGGTTCAAGGAAGAGTTCTTTGCTTGGTGCCAAGCACCGGTCTGCCGAGCGTGCGGCGGCGGAACCCAAGGAGCAGGAGCGGTGGCGCCGGCAGCGGAAGAGGCCGCGTTTGGCGCTGCCGTCACCGAGATCTACCGCTGCCCGGCGGCTGGATGCGGGGCCGAGACGAGGTTCCCGCGGTACAACGACCCGGGAAAGCTGCTGGAGACCCGCATGGGCAAGTGCGGCGAGTTTGCCAACGCGTTTACGCTCTGCTGCGTCGCTATGGGCTACGAGGCTCGGCATGTCCACGACCACACTGACCATGTGTGGACCGAGGTCTGGTCCGCCGCGCAGCACCGATGGATCCACTGCGACCCGTGCGAGTCGCAGATGGACAATCCGCTTCTGTATGAGGCTGGATGGGGCAAGCAGCTCAACTACATCATCGCGGTGAGTGTCACCGGCGTCGCCGATGTCACTCGTCGCTACACCCGTCAGTGGGACGCAGTGGCGGCCCGGCGGACAAAGGTCTCCGAGGCCTGGCTCGCCAACCACATTGCCGAGCTCAACGCCGGCATCCAGGCAGCGCTGCCGCCTAAGCGTGCTCGTGACGTCGCCGCTCGCCTTGCCGCCGAGCAGGTCGAGCTTGCGGTCGCCATTCTGACGCCGCTGCAGGCCGCCGAGCGCGCCCGCCTCCGGGGCCGGATGACCGGCTCGGTCGAATGGCGCGCGGCACGGGCCGAGCTGGGGCTCGGAGACGGCGAGACCCGGATCGAGGTTGTGGAGCCTATCGACCCCGCTGCGCCGACTCGAATTCGTTGGTGGGCGCCGGCGCGGGCCGAGTTTGAGGCCTCGTACCTCGACGCCATCGCAGTGAGGCGCGTTGACGGGACGACAGTCGACACACAGCGGGTCTTCGCACACGGAGAAGACCACGGTGAGGTAGTCTTTCCGCCCGGCGTTGTTGCGCCGGGACATGTTGTCGTGTACCTGCTGTGTGGCGATGTCGAGAGCGTGGCTGCAAGCGTTGAGGTGGTGGCAGGGGTCGGTGTGGCGGAGAGGTCGAGCGATGGCGCCAGCGCGAGCGCGAGTGCGAGCGCCAGCACGAGCGCGAGCACGAGCGCGAACACGAGCGCCAGCACGAGCGCGAGCACGAGCGCCAGCACGAGCGCAAGCGAGGTGGCCGAAGTGGACGACGATGTGCCCCCCTCTGGAGTCTTGTTCACCAGAACGCATCTGTCCGTCATAGTGGCGACGCTGGCGGTGTCGGCGGTTGTGGTCAGCGTAGCGGTGTTTCTCGGGCGGCGGCGACAGCGGCGGCAGCACTAGAACGGATCTAGGCCGACAAGAACGCGCATCTTTTCATAGGTGACGTAAAAAATGAGACCAAAGGGCGCGAGGCGAAGCCAGCATGGAAAGAAGCCACGGTAGAGCCCAGAGATGCCCTCGGAGCGGACAATGTCAACAGCGACGCGGAAGCCCGAGACGTGGGCATCGCCAATGGAGAGAGCCATGACCCGCGACTTGACCACATCAGCTGGGCAGGAGCAGACGGTCGAGGAAAAGCCGGAGACTAGCGCCGAGCTGGCGTGTAGCAGCGGCGAGTCGGGCATGTCAAAGGTGGTCTGGATCCAGTGTTTGGTGGTGTCGTAGACGGCAATGTCGCCAAAGTTGGTGAGGAAGGCGCGGGTGACGTTCGGCCCGACGCCACGCCACAGGCCGAGCATGCCCTCGGACTTGACGATGGCGGCGACGCGCTCAATCATGCCCATCTTGAGGTGGCCGGCGGCGTGGGCTTCGATCTGCGCGGCGACCTTGAGGCGGTCAAAGGGCGAGGCGAGTGCCTGGCCCATCGCCCCCGAGAGGCCACCGAGGAGGCAGAGGCCCAGCAGCGGAGTGGTGCCTGGGGCGAGGCCGAGGCCGTCACGGAGGATCTCGTAGGAGACGAGTCTGAGCGACGAGTAGGGGATGTGGCGGCAGACGGCTGGGACGACGCCCGTGTATGCGGCCGAGAGCGACGGCAGAGTCCGCAGCAGGCGAAAGACCGAGACGTGCGATCGCGAGCCGCGCTTTGCAGTCTGAACTTGCAGGCGAGTCTTGAGAAAGTCAAAGGGAAAGAGAGTGGCCTCGCAGACCGAGGCCGAGACGGCCGACGCGACAAAGCGTCGCCAGAGTGCCACAGGCTGAGCCGGCGTCTCGTCAAGGGCGTCCACCAGCAGCGGCGGAACAACCTCGAGCTCGGCCATGCTGTTCGGCGGCGGAGTCGCCATGATAGGAACGGAGCTCAACAATACGAGAAAGCCACAGTTGGTGGAAGGAGAGGGAGTGGTCGGCCGTGGAACTGGCGCGGGAAGGGATAGGTGATGCTGCGCTGCGGCCGGGGTCGAGTTGGGTGGCGGGATCAAAGGCCCAAATTGATGATGTCTTTTGGGCGACAGCCGATTGCTTACTGTTCTCCAACTGTTCCGCAGCTGGCCTTGCTCGACCTGATCACGATGATGACATGCGGTCGCTCGATGTCCTACTTTTTCATGCGCTCAACATATTGTCTGCATTGTCAATGGTAGTCTAGTACAGTGATGCCAAACGTCGTGTTGGTGCTTGTCAGCGCTGCTTGCGACCATTTTCCCTCCATCGCCAGTGATGGCTTTGGACCCGCCGCAGAGTCGGACGGCAGCAACGACAATGACCTTGCCACCGTCGATGTCCAAGCGCACGTTTTTCGGGACCGACACCTCGATGCACCGCCACCGACAATGATCTCGTTCTGCTGCCACCGGTGATGCTATCGCCGCCATCGTTCCCGACACGTACAATCGAGGACGACAGCTATGGCTTGTAAATCACGGACGAGGCGGGCCCGTGGCACGCATCAAGCATGTTGAGTATGACAGCCAGGGTGGTTTAGTTGTAGTGGAGACCATGGGCATGGCATGTGTCCGCCACATCACGATTCGGCAACCGGCAGCGGCAAGACCATCACTTGGCCTTGGCGGCCAGCTTCTTGCGCTCGGTGTGGACGGCGTGCGAGGCGACGACGCGGGCGGCAAAGTACGGCCCGTTCCAGAAGAAGCCGACGACGGTGATCATGAGGCAGATGGTGATGGGCAGCATGTGGTCGGGGAGGAGGGCGTAGGGGAGGCGAGGCGAGGCGGGATCGTACGGCATGCCTACAAGGCGCATGAGGGCGGCCCAGGAGACAAAGGCATGGTAGAGGCAGCCGGGCATGCGGATCCAGGTCTGGATGGTGGTGTTCCACGACTTTTCGGTGAGCGAGTTCATCTTGCCGGCCTTGACGAGGACGAGCATGAGGTAGTCGATGCCGCCAGGGAGGCCCGAGGCCCAGAACGCACCCTCGCCGAGCATGGGGCCAGGCTGCAGCAGATAGGCCGTGGGGAGCAGGATGATGATCATGATGATGTGGTGGACCCAGTCGACGGCCGGCAGCGGCTGGTAGAAGCCGATGTGGTAGAGATGGAGGGCGGCGATGGCGATGATGCCGCGGTTGTCGCAAGGCCAAAAGACCGAGCCCCATGGATCGGTGATGGCGTAGTAAACATCATCAAAGTGAACAAGGACCACATACGCGTTGATGGCCACATGGAGGGTAAAGTACCGCCCGTTCTTGTCGTCGACCATAAACTTGAAGACGTTGCGGAGGAGGACAAAGTCGGCAAAGGCAATGACAACCATAAAGGCCAAGCCGAGCAGGACGTCGTCCGTCACATTGGGCGTGCCCATGTTCGACGGCATGGGCTTGACAAGCTCCCACAGTACTTCCATCGCGTCTGCTGCTGTTGAGCCGGCAGTGGTGGAGTGTATGAGCTTGTCAACGCGCGGGGCCGGGCGGAGTGAGCGAGTGACCACGTGGGCTGCGATTTGTCCACTGCAAGGAGATCAACGGGGCGGAGTCGTACGGAATGGAGTTATGCAGGCACGGGAGGGGCGTGTTTGGTGTATGAGGACTTGTCATGACCTGTGCTGGGCATCGCCGTAAGGGGGTGGGGGTGGTGTGCGGATGGTGCCGATCTGGGGCTGGAGGCGTCGGGCATGATTGTCAGCTGTGATGGGAGCGACAAGGCGATATTGGGTATGTTGAGGGTGCCGATGAGCACGTTGAGCGTGTGTCCAGCGTGTTGTTCGTGTATGTGGGTATGCTGCTACACGGATGGTGTTCTTGTGGATGACAATGTAGTGCGTTGGCGGTGAGGTCGGGTGACAGCCGTTGAGCGCGCACTCGGCGGGGCAGGCACGACTCGGTACGTGCACACCGCACTTGGGATGTCGGGACGGAAGAAGAAGGGCAAGGCTACCAAAGGTAGGTTACGTGTGTATATGTGTGTGTGTGTGTGTGTGTGGGGGGGGTGGTTGGCGGTTCAGGGCACAGGCAGGTGAGACTGACCGGACATGGCGCGGTTGCTGATGTGGTTGTTGTGGCTGTGGTTGTGGTGGCTGTGGTTGTGGTGGCTGTGGTTGTGGTTGCGGTGGCTGTGCTGGCCTTACTTGTGGTGGATGCGGTTATGGCTGTACAGATGGCCTCAACATGACCGAGAAGCAGAAGCTACAGAGCGCCAATGTGCGGATCATGGCACTCGAGCGCGAGCTGGTGAACCGATCGGAGGAGACGGCGCGGGCGGCGGAGCAGAAGAAGATCCTTGGCGAGGCTATGAAGGAGGCGCGCGAGCTGATTGAGGCAGAACAGGCGGATCGATTTGATATCATGTCGGCGATGGCGCGGCAGTACAAGCTGACGCAAGACTCGCTGATGGACGAGATCAACACGCTCAACGCCGAGCTGGTGGCGACCCAGGACGAGTTGTACCTTACGCGATCGGCACTGGAAGAGACTGTGGCTGAGCGTGACAAGATCCTGGCCGAAAAGGCGCCGAAGTCGCGCGGCTCAAGGCGCAGATGGAGGACATGGCCTCGTCGTTTGCCGTCATGCTGAGTGACACGCTCGACTCCATCTCCACCCGCATCCACAAGGCCAAGGACTCGTACGAGACCCAGGCCGCCATTCCCAACCGCAATAAGCTGCTCGACTTTAAGCTCCAGCAGCATCAGCACCAGAAGCACCGCCAGGAGCGCGCCTCCTCCTCGGCCCACCAAGACAACTGAGCCAATTGAGCCAACTGAGCCAACTGAGCCAACTGAGCGCCAGTCGATCCGATGCGCAGCAGCCACCGACCATCGTGGACAGGAGCAGCCAACAGCCAGCAAAGCAAACACGCGAGTTGATGCGGTGGAGTGGGCTGGGCTGAGGCTCGCGTGGTGCGGGCGCCAGAGTAGGCGCGGGTGCGGGAGTGGGCGCACCACTTGTCGTCGGCGTGGAAGGCCATGACCTCTGCAGGCGAGAGCAGCACAGGCGGAACGGACCTGGACGAGGCCGGGGCCAGTGGTGGTAGTCGGAGAGTACCGCTGTACAAGGTCTACCCATCGTCCAACCACTACGGGTGCGGCGGCCGAGCTGTGGCCGGGCCGGACTGGCACACCTTTGCCATTGCCTTTGCCGCGACGGTCATCCCACAGATCGTGTTTGTTGCAGGACTGTACGCTTCGCCGGGACATATGTGTGTGTGTTTGTGTGCTTGTGTGTAGAGGCGAGAGGGAAACTCATGAGCGTGATGAACAGGATGGACGACGTGGCGGAGACGCTGGCGACGACGACGGCCGGGCGGGTCGTACTGGTGATTGCGGTGCTGGCGGTGCTGGCGGTGATGGACATCTCGCTAGTGCTTGCGCGGTACACTGATCCCGGGATTGTGCCGCGGCAGGCGCGGGCCGATGACGAGGCGCGGGTATGGACCCGCGCCGAGGGCGAGCTTGTGGAGGCGCGCGAGGTGGTTGTCGGCAGAGAGGGCGAGACCGTGGCAGCCAACTATTGCGAGACATGCCGGTTGTACCGGCCGCCACGAGCCTCGCACTGCGGGGTGTGCGATAACTGCGTGCTCCACTTTGACCACCACTGTCCGTGGACCGGCAACTGCGTCGGGCTCCGCAACTACAAGTACTATCTGGCGTTTGTGTGGTCGACCACGCTCGGCCTCACCCTCATCATTGCGCTCTGCCTCAGCTACCTCTTTGAAGTCTCATCAGGCTCGGAGCAGACCGCGCTCGGCCAAGCCGGAAGCGGCGGGCGACCAACGCTCGCGCTCGTTCTCATTGTGTACGCGGTCATCATTGTGTGGCCGGTCGGAGGCCTTGCCGTCTTTCACATCTACCTTGTCGCGGCTGGTCGGTCAACCAAGGAGACGATCAAAGGCCTTCCGTACCAGCTGTACGGCTCATCTGGCTGGCGCAACCTGGCGCGGGTGCTCTGCATGCATCCTCCAGCTGCGCTCGACTTTACCTCCCTTGTCCCCGCTGCGTCGCGGGCGTATCGCGACGAGGACGACGAAACTCGTGGCTCGTCGTTCGTCGACGCGACCGAGTCGGATGCCACCATACCAGTCCTTACCTTTACCGACGAAGAGTACGCGGCCACCGCGGCCGTCGCAGCGCCTGCCATGGATTCCATCTCGTCGTCGAGCTCGTTGTCGAGCTCGATCTCCGGCGTAGCGGTCGCCGGCAGGAGCCGCGAGGCTGCGCTCGAGGCCAATGCAAGGGCGCGGGCCCAGGCCTCGACCCGGGCCCTTGACAACAGCTCGGATCTAGGGCCGACTGGCGTCGAGGCCATGGTTGCCCCGATCTATCGCGAGCGGCTCGCGGCGTTGCTCTCGGAATCGAGCGGCTCGTCGCGTACCTCGTCCGAGTCAGCAAGCGCACCGACCAGCGAGCTCGTCTACCTCAGCTCATACCAGTTCACCTCGCGCATTCTTGCTCGCGAACGAAGCAGGCAGCATGGAGAAAGCAGGTCAACGTAAAGAAGTTGCGAGCGGAGAACAATTCCTTCGCGCGAAGGAATTGAGGCATTCAACACCGACCTTCCATCCTCACCTTCAAAACCGAGCAGTCGAGGCTATGAGCGATGCCACGAGGCGACAGCAAGCCACTTGACTGTCGCTAGCGCTTACTCTTGGTCATGTCTCATGTGAGCGTCGCCCATGCCGGCCGGGCTGGGCGGGGTTCGGCGCAGGTGACCATTGTGCACATCTCGGACACGCACTGCAGACATCGCGAGCTGACCGACGGGCTTCCTCCGGGCGATGTGCTCATCCACTCGGGAGACATCCTCAATCGCGGAGAGAAGGATGTAGCGGAGGACTTTAACGCGTGGCTTGGTGAGTTGGACTACGCGGTCAAGGTTGTGGTGATTGGGAACCACGACACGGCGTTCAAGGGCATGTCGCGCGATGAGATCGCTGCCTTCTTCTCTAACGCCGACTACTATGTGCAGAACGAGACTGTCGTCGTCGAGCCATTTGGCTTTACCCTCTGGGGCTCGCCGGTCACTAACTGCTACCCGACGTCGATGTTCGGCGTGACCTCGGCGTCCAAGCGCAACAAGGTGTGGGGGACGTGCCCTGCAGGCGTCGACGTGGCGGTCACCCACATGCCGCCGCTGGCCATCCTCGATCTGGCATGGCACTCGACGTCCAAGACTACACGGGTTCGCTGCGACGTGCCAGAGTGCGGCAAGGACAGCCATCGGGCATGCCTCAGCCACTGGGGCGACGCCGGGCTCCGCGCGCACATGCTCCACGTGGCGCAGCCGTCGCTCCACCTCTTCGGCCACGTCCACGACGAAGTCGGTAGCGTCAGGCACGGGCGGACCCGGTTCGTCAACTCGGCCATCAATGAGGCCTTTACGGTCCACACAGTCTCACTCGCCTTTGACCCACATGGCCAGCGAGAGGCTCTCGATTCTGGTGCCACCATCGTGGGCAACTACGAGGTCTGCCCCGCCAAGGACGGTGCAGTCTTTCTCGTGGACTCCAGCGAGGACGACACGGTTCTCGACGTCGACCGGGGCGTGGCGGAGCCGGGCAATCAGGTCATCCTTTGGAAGAAGCTCCGCGGCGCGCGCGCCAATCAAACCTGGCGGCTGCACCCCAACGGCGGCATTGTCTCGAGCCTCGACGACGATCTGATGCTTGCTCACGACGGTAGCGGCCTGGTCATCGATAGCAAGACCAACTCCAGCTTTGACCACGTTGTCTGGCGCATTACCACGCCCGGTAACATCGAGCTCCTTCTCAAATGAACGTCATCCCAACCTGTCTGTCGGCCGCGGCTTCCCAAGTCCGTTGGCGGCAGCAGTTGAGTTTTGCTCAAACGGCTCAACAGGAGCCAAAGGCCCCACAGCACGCCACCGCACTCAAGCCTCGTCCACTCCACACACAAGGCCCGGTATGTGGCGAGGTGGAGACGTTGCGTCGGTACGGTTTCCAGGGAGCAGCGGGTTGCCGGTGGACATGGCGGCGGTGACGCCGACGCCGAGCCACCGGGCGACAACACTCGACCGGGCGGCCCTGGCGCAGTACACGCGAACGCCGCCGCCGAGCTCGCCGAGCCGACAGAGCCCGGCAAGACAGCGGGGGGCCGAGGGTGATGCATCGCTGGTCACGCTCGCTGGCTTGCTCGAGTCGAACGCACTAGCACTTGCGTCGCGGCAGCTTGAGGCCGCGTTGCAGATGGCGGCGTCAGCGTCGTCGCGAGCGGCGTCGGCGGCGTGCGCGGCAGCGCGGGTCAAAGGCGGAGTGGATGCGCTTGTCGACGCCGATCGCGAAGCAGCAATTCGTGAACAAGAGGCTGAGGCGCGAGCGGCAGTTGCTGCCGCCGAGCAGGTCGCTGCTCTGCAGTGTGAGGTGGAGGCGCTACAGGCCCGCGAGAAGAAGATCAAGGCTGCAGCGAGGCGATTCCGCGATGCCGCCAAGGGCAAAGATGATGCCGAGGCTGCCCAAAGTGCCCTGGAACAGCAGGTCCAGCAGTTGTCGCTTCAGATCAAGGGACTGGTGGCAGAGAAGAGCTCGCTGGAGGCGACAGTGACGGCACTAGAGCAGTCGCTGCAGCGCGCGGCTGCGGTGCCACCGGCAGCCGAGGCCACGTTGACGTCTCTCGCCGAGCAGCTGCAGCACGTGCGGGCGCGGGCCACCGAGGCGACGTCAAGTGCAGCCAGCGCGGCGACGCAGGCAGCCCAGGCGGCGATCGAGCGCGACGCGCTCGCCGCAGCGCTCGAGGCCGAGCGGTCTGCCATGCTCAGCTTGCGGGAGCGTATTGCGGCGCTGCAAGAAGAGAACAGCAGTCTCCTGTCGCGGGCTGTGAGTGCAGAGACCGAGGCGGCGCTGACGGCGACACGCGCGTCGTCGTTAGAGTCGACCCAGGAGGTGATGCAGGCCCGAGTCAACTCGCTTCAGTCTGCGGCCGAGGCATCTGTTACCGAGGCCCGAAAAAGCCTCATGCGTGATCACGAGCGGTTTGTCACCGAACAAGATTCAATGCGGAGCCAGATTGCTGAGCTAGAAGAGACAACAGACGAACTTCGTGCGCGGCTGGCGCGTGCGCTGCGATCTGCTGCCAGGCGTGAGACCGAGCTTAAGGCGTACATCCGCCGAGAGGCGAGACGGAACAACGAGCTGGCGCGACATCTGGCGGAGCTGCGACAGTTGCTGGTAGATGGACAGCGGTTTGCTGACGCTGCTAATGCGCGTGCTGCGGCGCTAGAGGCAGAGTGTACCGCACTCAAGGAAGCGCTGGTTGCGGCCGACTCGGACTCGGCCGAAACCGCAGATCTCAAGGCGCGGCTGGCGTCGTCGCGACGGCGGAAAAAGCGCGTGTTGGATGAGCTAGAGCTGGCCAAGTCGCGAATTGCCGACCTGGAGGCACAATGCCATGGGCACAACTCGGCGACAGACGCGGCCCGCGGGGCACTGGCAGCAGCCGAGGCGGCACGCACTGCGGCCGAGGCGGCGGCAGCCTCGGCACAGCAAAAAGCGGCGGCACGCAAGAAGCGGGCCGCAGCGCTGGCCGCAGAGCGCGATGAGGCGCTGGCAAGGGCAAAGGCAGAGCGGGAACGAGCTCAGGACACCGCAGCGGAGGCCGAGGCGCTTGCGGATGCGCTTCTGAAGGCTCGCACGGAGCAGGAGCGGGCTGAGAACGACGCGCGGTCGCTGGGCGAGGCACTCGGCGAGGCCCGCGAAGGCCTTGGGCTGCTGGAAGCCGAAAACATTCGGCAAGCGGACGAGCTGGACGAGGTACGGGCCGAGCGCGACGCCGTGATGGAGATGTGGAAGTCGGGTAAGAAGTACAAGATCCCGCGGACGCTGGCGTACTCCAAACCGCCTGCGGCGGGCAACAAGTCGGTGCTCAAGTTGTTGATGCTCAACCGCAAGCCGCCGCGGACGTCGCGGACGCCGACGCGCGAGCCTAAGATTCCGGAGATCTTTACACCTGACGCCATCCGCAAGCGGGCCGAAGAGCGACAGCGATCGCAGTCGCGTTCCAAGTCGCAAACGCGGTCGCGGTCACGGTCGCGGTCGGCGACACGGCCCGAGAGCGTGGCGCGGCCCAAGGGAAAGTCCAAGCGGACACGCGGGCGATCGAGGTCACGCAAGTTGACGCAGGCGTCGTCGCTGAGCCCAAAGAGCGCTGGTTTCCCAGCCGTTCCGATTACGACGCCGGCGCTTCCTACATCGAGCAGCACGTCGCACGTTGATGGGCTCCTGGCCAAGTACAAAGTGTCGACGACGGTGATCGACGTGGTGGTGGAGGACACGGACGAGGGGTACGACGGCGAGAGCACCAGCCCATCGGCCGAGACAGTCGGATTGCGATGGGGTCCTCTTCGGGCGGCACAGGCCGCGTCGTCGTCACCGGACCTCTCGCAATCGTAAGAATTTACAGCTGGTTCTCGACGTCGAGCGAAGAGAAGAAACCATTAAAGTCGAGGCGGATGAGGAGGTCGTCGAGATGAGTGGCGTGGCCGCGAAGGACAAGCTTGGAGAGGAGCTTGAAGAGAAAGACAGCGTAGCGGGCAAACGAGTCTGCGACCGACTCGAAGCGGGCCATGTTGGCGTGGGTGAGTGAGTCGAGGGCAGTCTGTGAGACGATGAGCTCGTAGAACTTGAGGATGGTGGCGAGCATGCCGTCGATGACATTCATGACGGAACGGGCGGCGGGAGTGAGGAGGCACTTTGCGTGGACGGCGGCGAGAAAGGCGGCGTGCTCGGCACGGAGTGAGTCAAGACAGCCGACCCGGGCGCGGAGAGCCGATGTAAAGTCGGTCCAAGCAGCGTCGAGAACCTGCGAAGCGAGATAGCCCTGCATAATCGAGACAAAGTGCTGCATCTGCGCACGGACTCGCTGAAGCTTGCGGAGATGGAGGGCATGGACCGAGGTGTTGCGGACGTTGCGGAGGCGCGGGGCTTGCAGGACCGACCACAAGTCGGTGAGCACTGCCGAGCAGCGCTGGATGCGGAGAAAAAGCACGTGGACAGCTTGGTAGGAGGCAAGCGCCGGCGGGTCGACGACGATGTCGAGCGGCGGCGGAACGGTATAGCCGAGGCAGAGATTGTCAAAGGCACCGGGGACGTACGGCGACCAGCCGGAGCGGGCGTCGCCGTCGGTCTCGGCCCATGCCAGCGAGAGCGGCGGTGGATCAGCGGTCTCGTTCGGGGCATGGACAGCAAAGGCAGCGTCCAGAATGAGGCCCAACTCAAGGTCGGTGGGACGCGGACGGGTGACTTCTTCGAGGCGCTCAAACAGCAGGGTCGAGAGCGAGTGGGCAAAGTCGCCGGCGCCCATCAGCAGAAAGTCGCGCAGTGCCCGCAGATGCTGCTCGAGATGCAGCGGGTACATAAAAAGGTAGAGGACAGCGCGGTTGACGAGGCGGACTTGGGTCGAGAGGCGAGCGGCGAGCGTGGTAGTGGCGACGACATCGTTGTCGACGGTGGCAGGAGTGGTAGGAGCGGGAGGATTGGGCGAGGTTGGCGAGGGAGTGGGTGACGAGGTGGGTGACGGGGTGGGTGACGGGATGGGGGTGGTGGATGGAGGCGGTGTCGGATCGGCGGCAATGGTGAGTGCCGGAACCGGGTTGGAGCTGGAGGTGGCGTCGACGTCGTTAGGAACCGAGAGGGCAGGAACCGCTGACGAGGATGGCGGCGGGGATGACGATGGCGGCGGGGATGGCGACGGCGACGGCGAGGAGGTCGGCGAGGAGGAGGGAGACAGGGCGAGTGGCGAGGTAGAAGAGAAACGGCCGTAGTGGACCGTGGGAGCCGGCACAACGATCAGAGGGGAAACGGGCGAGTTGTCGTTGTTGTCGCCAGTGGCGGCAGCGGCAGCAGCGGCGGCGGCAAGGGAGGCTTCCAGTGCGGCACGGCGAGTGAGACGAAGGGCACGCCACTCGGCACGAGCAATCTTGGCCTCAAGAGCAGCTTCGCGGGCGGCGTAGTAGTCCTTGATTTCTTGACGTGCGTGGTCGGCAAGCTCGGCGCGGGCGCGCGCGTACTGCTCAGCCTCGAGGCGCCAGGCCTCGGCCATGGCGGCGTCGGCGGCGCGAACCTCAGCGGCGGCGGCAGCGGCACGATCGCGGGCAGCAGCGCGGTCGCGGAGGATGGCCCCCATGCGCTCACGCTTGGCATCAGCAGCGACCTGTGCAGCACGAGCGCGCGCCTCAGCGGCATCGCGCAAGACAGCACGGGCGGCATCAAGCCTGGCCTGGGCTGACACAAGGTCGGGAGTGAGGCGGTCAGCAAGCGCCGTGACGAGACTGCTGTGGCATTCGATATGGAAAGCAACAGCAGCGCGAAAGGCGGCTTCGGACTCGCCGTCGTGCGCCAAGACAAGCGGGAACCGAGCTGTGTCATCAAAGACATAGTGCTGCGGCTCGAGCGCGCGGATGCAGGCCAGCGATCGGGCCGCGAGGAGCGCTGATGGAAGAAGCCGATGGAAGAAAGGTGGAAGGGCAAGGTCCGGATCGGGGGCGAGGGCAGCAACCGCTTCCCAGGCCTCGGCGGCTTCGCCGGCGACAAGGAAACCGGCCTCGGCCCCGGGCCGTGAGGAAAGAGGAAGCTCGCCGTCTGGATTCCGCACCTTGCCACCAAAGACAAGGGCGGCGAGAGCATCGAGGACCGGTACGGCAGCGGCTTGGAGGAGGCGACGGGCAAGCGGCGCAAGAACCGTGTCGTGCGGAGCCGAAGCGACTGCGTCAAGATGACGCAGGAGGGCAGGACCGGACGGCATGTTGTTGAGCGCATCCGCAAGATCCCACGGGCCGCGACTGAGATCGGCAACGCCGCAGGCGTTCGCCAGAAAGGCAAAGCGCGATTGCCAGACGCGGACGACATGGAGCAGCTCCATCAGAGTGAGCGGCAAGTCGGGGCGAGCGCGCGCAGCATCGCCGATTTGCAAGACAAACCAGCGAAACTCTTGTAGGACAAGGGCGAGCTCACCGCCGAAGCACGAGGCGATGCGGCCGCGGAGATGGACGGCGCCGGCGAGATCCTCGACCCGCTTAAAGTAGGTGCCCAGGGCCAGAAACTCGGAGAGCAGGCGCTGCGACGCAGCGGTCGAGGCAAACGGCATGCGGAGCGCGCCGGCGCCGATGAAGGTGGCTGTCGTGACATCGTAGACAAAGCAGGTCGAGGGGACGCCGACGACTAGATGTAGGACAGTCGCCACGAGGACGTCCTCGGGCAGGGCGAGATGTGGATGAGAGGCGCGGCTCGAAAAGTGGTCGGTGTAGACGCGATCAAAGACCTCTTCCCCAGCCTCGGAAAAGAAGGGCGAGGCGCGGACAACCGGCACGACCGGAGTGCGGACGGCGTCGATGAACGAGGCCGGGCCGGGCGCAAAGGCGAGCTCGGCGGCGGCGCTCGGCTCGGGAGCTGGGGCGGGAAGAGCAAGCTCAAAGGAGGCCACCGGAGACAATGACGGAGGATTTGCCACGCCTGTGAGCGCAGGCATGGTAAATAGGCTCGGGTCGAGCGGCATGTCCGCCCAGGCGAGGGCGCGGCGAGGGCGGTGCTTGGCGCGCTGTTTTGGCGCCAGGTCGACGGTGGTGGTGTGTCCGCGTAGTGGAGCCGGGGTCTGGGTGAAGACCTCTCCCAGCACAGGCGTGTACATAGGAGACGTGTATGTATGTATGTGTATGTGTGTGTGTGGGGTGGGGGGGTATGGGGATGCGTGGCAAGACAAGTTGTCGGGCGGTGAGGTGGTGGACAGTTTGGGGGGAGGGGGGGGGGGGCAGAGGAGGGTGGCGCGACTGGCAAAAAGAAAGGAGAATGCGTTACTCGGTATTCCTGTGTGGTCCCCCATCACAGTACTAACCAAGCCTCATGGGGTGAGGCATTGGTATTCATGTGGCTGGTCGTCTGCCTTGCCTCCTATGCCCTGTCGATGGCGAGCTTGATGGAGGTGGTGCGGGCGGCGGTCGGCTGGCTCAGCGGCGGTCGGTCGAGCGGGCGAGGACGTGCTCAAGCGCCCAGGAAAAACAAGTCGTGACGAAAGTGAGCCGAGGTGGATGGGTTGGGGTGATGCTGATATTGGTACTGGAGCTCGTGGAGTGTGGTCGCGGGATGCGTAGATGGTGGTGGGAAGCTAGGTGATGATGAAGGTCGGCTGATCAGGCGAGCGGGCGGCGGCTGGCGGCTGGTGGTCGGCGAGGCAGGGGCAGCTGAGGAGGCTGGGTCGGGGCTGGATGGCTTGCGATTGCTGTTGGTTGGACGATGGGCAGTATGACTTGTGATAGTTGAGCAGATGGCGGTGTCGAGGTCAGGGATGAGGATGGGGGTGAGGTAGAGCGGGGAGAGGAGGAGGATGAGGAGGAAGAGGAAGCCGGGTGCGCGATGAGATGGTGGTGGGTATGGCCACAGTATGGGGGTAGGAGTTGCAGCTGGGATGGAGGTGATGATGGTTGGGTAGGGGGTGGGGGTAGTGGTTGGTGGTGATAGGGCGTAATGAGTATGGTAGGGGGGGATGAGGGGGGTCGTGACGTGGGTGGCGTGGCGGGCGAAACGATGGTGAGTATGGAACTTGGGCTTGCGGATGGATGTGCGTGGGTAGGGTGAGTATGATGGGGATGTGTGGTGTGTGGACGATGAGGGAGCCGGGTACTTGGGCGGCAAGGGCGAGGAGGGCGGACGGATTGGATTGAGATGGACGTCGATGGGGACGATGGCTTGGGATTGGAAGAGGAGGCAGACCATTGCACTCTGGCCTACAACTGCATTGCCTATCGGTCACTCTTGCCCTCTCTTGTCCTTTCTCGTCCTGGCCAGTCCATAGGCCTCGTCGTCTGGCTCGGTGATCGGCGGCAGCAGCGGCTGGCGATGACCAGGCCGGCGGGGGCTGTGATGGGCAAGGCCGGACGAGGGAGGGGAGGAGTGGGTTAAAGGGCCGACTGGTAGTCATTGCCAATGCTGTGGCTATCCGTATGCATCGCCTCCAATGCCCTATCGATGGCTAGCTTGCTCTCGGTGGTGCCGGCGGTGGTCGGTCGGCGGCGGGCGGTGGTCGGCGGCGAGCAGCAGGCGGTCGGCAGCCATGCTGTTGACGGGGTGGCGTCGGCTGATGTGAATATCGGCGGGCACGGAGTGAGTAGCTATGTTTGCAGGGGTGGTGAGTATGTGTGGTGTGGGTGTGGTGGTTGTGGGTGTGGATGGTGGGGAGTGGGGGTCGGTGATGGGCCCGGGGCGGGGGGGTGAGCACCTTCGAAGGGACAGGGCCAACAACTTGGGCCTCAGGTGGCAGAACTCGGATTCTGGAATACTGCAGTTGTGGATTGGAGACGGTGCAAGGGGATAGTGTGGGCGTGTAGAAGAGTAGTAGTGAAATCAGATTGGGTATAGCTGGTAATAAGTGTGATGGGGGGCATGTGCGGGGTCGGGCGGTCGAGGGCGTGCTCAACCGCCAAGGCAAAACAAATCGACGCGCAAGTGAGCCGAGGTCGATGGGTATCGCTGATAGCGATATTGGTACTGGTGATAGTGTGGGGTGAGTGACGACCTTGCATGTGGTCGTGGGTTGCGTAGCTAGTGGTGGGAGGGAGCTAGGTGGCGATGAGGGTGGGCTGATCGGGCGAGCGGGCGGCGGCTGGCGGCTGGTGGCCGTCGAGGCAAGGACAGCAGAGGGGGCTGGGTCGGAGCGGGGTAGCTTGAGATTGCTGTTGGTTGGAGATTGGGCAGTATGACTTGTGATGGTTGAGGGGTATGGGTGTCAGGGTCGGGGATGAGGATGCGGGTGAGCTGGAGCGGGAAGAGGAGGAGGAGGAGGAGGAAGAGGAAGCCGAGTGCGCGATGGGATGGTGGTGAAGATGGCCATAGCATGGGGGTGGGAGTTGTGGCTGGGATAG
>NW_013657664.1:0-1261 GCF_000142905.1 Thecamonas trahens ATCC 50062 | reverse complement strand
GGGGTCGTGACGGGCGAAATGGTAGTAGGTATGGCGATTGGGCTTGAGCATTGATGAAGGTGAGTATGATACGACTGATGGGTGTGTGTGGGGTGTGGGCGATAGGGGCAGCGGGTACTTGGCCGGCAGAGGGAAGGCGGCGGACGTTAATTGAGTTGAACGTTAAATTAATTGAGGAAAAGCCGGAACGGGCATCAAACGAGGCAATGACGTCCACAACAACAACCACAGATCATACATAGCATTTGCAACACACATATGAGAAAGCCAACAGGGGCTGAGTAAGGCTGGCAGGCAATGGGATGAACTTGGGTGACGTTCAGGTCGATGAGGCAGGGCGCGGTTGATCGATCAGATCTGCAGATCAACCACCACCAAGATACAATAGAGTCACCACAAAATACATTGCATGCACAACTATTGACCACGACAAACGACAACAAAGATGAGAATCGATAGTGTAGTGAGCAAGGCCCGATGGTGGATGTGGAAGTCAAGGTCAATGAAAACAGGAGAATAAAGAACAATTGAAGCATGACGAATAATGATAAAAAGCAACAACAAGAGCAAAGGCAATGATCAATGAGGATGCATGCCGATTACGGTCAACCATAACAGGCAAAAGCAAACAAAGCAGAACATGAAGGCCGACAATAGCAACAACAAAGCATGTAGAAACATAAACGGCAACGAACAAGGAACATGGATAGCCAACAACAAGAGAAGCAGAGACAATCAGATATTCAATTGACAATGATCAATGATAATCCATTGAATGTCAAACAATCAAACGAGTGACGAGTAGCGAATCATGAAAATGTTGAATGACATTCATGTCACCCACCAACCCGCACATGCGACTCGGCCGAACGTGTGACACGGGCAAGTGTCAATGGGGGGCTGGGGATTGTTAATCAGCATCAAAGACTCAATTCAGGCCCATGCACAGCCATGCGCATGGTGGGGTAAGGGATGAGTATGGTGAGGTGGGTGGGAAAGTGGATGTGGAACAAGGATGGGATGAGACGGGGTGGCAAGGGGGCAGAGAGTGGCAAGTGGAGTGAGTGGTGGTCGGTGGGGAGAAATGGAGTGGGGCTAGGGTTGATGAGGCATCAGCTAGGGTTAGGGTTAGGGTTAGGGTTAGGGTTAGGGTTAGGGTTAGGGTTAGGGTTAGGGTTAGGTAGGTAGGTAGGTAGGTAGGTAGGTAGGTAGGTAGGTAGGTAGGTAGGTAGGTAGGTAGGTAGGTAGGTAGGTAGGTAGG
>NW_013657665.1:580217-583276 GCF_000142905.1 Thecamonas trahens ATCC 50062 | reverse complement strand
CCCGCCGCCACCTGGCGCTGGCTCGCCACCTCCTCCTGGCGCCGGATCGCCGCCGCCTCCTGGTGCAGGATCGCCGCCGCCTCCGGGCGCAGGATCGCCGCCGCCTCCTGGTGCAGGATCGCCGCCGCCTCCGGGCGCAGGATCGCCGCCGCCTCCTGGTGCAGGATCGCCACCGCCTCCTCGCACTGGCTCCCCACCGCCTCCTGGCGTAGGCTCGCCGCCGCCTCCTGGCGCTGGCTCCCCGCCGCCACCTGGCACTGGCTCGCCGCCGCCGAGTGCAGGATCTCCACCGCCGCCGCTCATTAGTGTTTCGGCGCCGCCTCCCCCCCCGAATCAGCAGCTGCTCTCTGTCGATGGTCGTGTTCGTACTCGGTCTTACTGGTGGATCTTTTTCTTGGCTGTAACACTGCTGGTTGTGACCTGCTGTGGCTTGTTCTTTATGTGCTTCTGGCTCCGCGATGACGAGGCCGAAGCCTTGCTGCTCAAGGGATCATCGTCGTCCGGCACGTCGTCATTGGACTCCTCTGACGAATCGGGCGTGATGCTTCCTGTTCTACCGCCCCTGCCACCGATTCCGCGTGGCCGGTCGCGACGCTCGTCAGAGAGTGACGTACCTGTGTTGCCTGCTCCGCTGCGAGCCCCTGGTTTCCGCCGCGGTGTCATTCCGCCCCCAAGCCGAAGCGTGCCGCCAAGATCGGCCGTGCCATTCGCAAGGAACGCATTACCGAGATCTCGGTGGCGAAGCAACTGCCAGGCATTCCGGCGCTGCCCAAGCTCCCGTCCAAGGTCACCGGCCTCCCGCCGTTGCCAAGCATGGTCAAGGCATCGCTTGGCGGAGCAGCTGCGTCGCACGTTTCGCGGATGGTGCCCCCTGGCGCACAAAAGGCAACGTTGCTTGATGCACCGTCGTCGTCGTCGTCTCTCAATTCGTCGGGTGACGGAAGTGACGGGCTCGGTGACCATGAGCAGTTTATCGAGGAGATCATTCACGTTCGGCCGCGAGGGCCCCGCTTGACCAGGACGTCTTCGATTCCGAACGCCACCTTTGGCGTCGATCTCGATGGCGGCCCATCAGTGGCTTCGCTCGCCTCTCGTCGCGGCTCACTTGCCAACATCCTGCGGCCAGATACCGCTGGCTCGGTAGACTTTGCTGTCGAGCCAGATGAGCAGTTTGTCGTGACCGAAATTGCCAGCCCGCACCCGCGTCGCGTCCCGGCCCCGAGCTCGGCACGAATGGAGCGGTTCAACTCAAGCCCCATGGTGTTTGACGGGCAGGACTCGTTCATCATCAGCCCCATCGAGTCGCCGCTTCGTAAGACTGCTGCGCGCAATGCGGCTGCGCGTACGTCCGACTCACCGTCGCGCCGCCCGCGCCGTAAGAGCCTCTCGCTCCGCCGTGCATCGTTCTCGCGGACCGTGGACTCGCCCTCTGCTCCTTCCCGTGGCATGACGCCGCATAGTCCGCGTGTCCGGCCCGTGACTGGCGACAGAGTCGATGCGACGACCACCGAGACTTCAGAGCTCGCATCATCGTCGGCGGCCGACTCGTCGTCGGCCATCTCGCTCGACTCACCTCGACCAGTTGCCACGCTGTCGGACTTTGAGTCTGCCTCAGCGTCCGGCTCGGAAAGTGGGAGCTTCTCATTCACTTCGGACGGACCGGCTATGCCCTAGGCGCCATGACTCAACTTCATCTGCAGTAACACCACTAATTTTCCAGTCCCACCCCAACCAGTCTAGGCGATAGCTGCGCGGCCGGCCGCGTACACCTCGGGACGGCGCTGTGTGCGAATAGGGATCGAAGCGCGGACATCGTCAACGGCAGCGAGGTCAATATCGAGTACGATAGTCCCTGGCGCAGCCTCGAGTGCACCGAGCACCTTGCCCCATGGGTCTACGAGCGTCGAGTGCCCCCAAGCCACGTAGTCGGCCGACTCATCGCGGGCCGGCGAGACGCCTGCTACAAAGAGCTGGTTGTCGACTGCCCGCGAGCGGAGGAGCAACTCCCAGTGAAGCGGGCCAGTGACGAGGTTGAACGCACCCGGGTAGACAAGGAGCTCTGCACCGGCGTCGGCGGCGATGGCTGCCATTTCGGGGAAGCGGACATCGTAGCAGATGGCAAGGCCGACCTTGCACTGCGGCGTCTCCACGACCGTCACGGTATCACCCGGCGAGAGCGTCTCCGACTCAATGAAACGGATCTTCCCAGGCACATCGATGTCAAAGAGATGAACCTTGCGATGGCGGGCAAGCTCACTGCCATCGGCACCAAACACCAGCGCGGTGTTGTAGAGCAAGCGCGCGTCGCCAGCATCGGTGCCGGCGACGGCATCGTCATCGGCATCGGGATGCACAGCCGCGGACTCGGGCACCGATCCGGCAAAGAGAGTGACCCTTGAATCTGCGGCCATGGCGGCGAGGGCGTCGTACGTGCCTCCAGGGGCGCCTGGGGCAAGGATCTCGGCGTAGTCAGGAAAGAAGCCTGTGCCGTAGGGCGAGTTGAAGCACTCGGGGAGGACAACCATGTCTGCGCCCGCAGCAGCAGCACTGCGGACAGCCTCTGCCGCCGTGGCCAGGTTCTCGGTCTTGTCAGCACCCACCGCCATCTGGCACAGGCCGATGCGGAATGACCTGGAGGGTGGCGGGGAGGTAGTGGCGGTGGAGGCGGCGGAGGCGGTGGAGGCGGTGGAGGCGGGGGTGGTCGTCGTCGACGTGGCGGTGGACATGGCGACAGAGAGAGGAGCAGGGAAGGGAAGGGCTAAACGGAGGTAGGGGAGGGATGAGAGAGTCCGTAACATGCAGTTGCGACAAGTACCCGCCCACCATCCAGGTAGGGTGCCCCCCGTCCCCCCCTCTCGCACCCCACCCCACACATGGGCCACCCCGCACATGGGCCACCCCACACATGGGCCACACCACACATGGGCCACACCAGGTCCATGACACCACCAATGGCAATTGGTGACACTGCCACTGCCACTGCCACTGCCACTGCCACTGCCAGTGCCACTGCCACCGCACGTGCCACCTGGCGTGGCTCTCTCTCTCTCCCTCCCGGA
>NW_013657665.1:574368-579937 GCF_000142905.1 Thecamonas trahens ATCC 50062 | reverse complement strand
CCATGGCAGGGAGAGAGGCCGTCTTCAAGGGCAAGTACCGTGTCCACGCTACCTCCCCCGCCATGGGTGACCATGTCAAGAAGGACGCCACATGGTACCAGGCCGTCGTCCATCGCAACGCAGACCTCTACCCGGAGCGCAGAGTACGCACAGCCTGCCTCCCCCTCCCTCTCCCCGTTCCCTCCTCTCCCTCCCTCCTCACCCCCTCATCCCTTCTCCTCAGATCTGGCGTGGCTTGACCCGCGAAGAGGCCATCGCACAGCACACGCGGACCATGCTTCTCTCGCCCGCGCATCCCATGGCATACATGGTGGCACAGTTTGCTGATGAGTGGTTTCCCTCGGCTTTTACTCCTCGCCCCCCGCCGCCTTTGTCGACATCATCGCCATCGCCACTCTCGTCGCCATCGCCATCGCCGTCGCCATCGCCATCGCCATCGCCGGCACCATCACATCCGCAGGCTGAGCGTGACGAGTCAAAGGGACAAGTTTTCATGGCCATCAACGCCATCGGTCGCTGCCGCAAGGCCATTATCGGCGCCCTCATCGAGTCGTTTCCCGGCATCGAGTTCCCAGCAGAGCTGGTTCATCACGTTCTTCTCGCTCGCGTCGGTCGCCCGCTCCACGCCCTTTACACCGCATACCGTTCGACCGAAGAGTACGCCGCTACCTCCACCGTCACTGCCATGGATGCAGCTGGCAAGCTCACTCCCGAGGACTTTGGCGTTGCGCCGCAGCTTGTGGCCGACGTCGATGCGCTCGCTGTTCCCTGCATCCGATCCGGCATCCGCTCCGCCCTTCGATGCGTCCACGACCCGGCCGAGCAGGCCCGGATTCTTGGCGACGCCGTCGCCGCCTTTACGTCGCACATGGAGGATGCTGCGGCCGCTCGCAAGGCCGCCGAGCGCCGCAAGGCCGCCGAGACCCTCGTCCGCCCGTTCTCGCTTGTCCTCCTCGGCTCGCCAGGCGTCGGCAAGTCGGCCTTTGCCTCGCGCATGGGCCTCGAGCAGTACACTGAAGCGCTGCCCGAGGAGCCTGGTGAGGAGGCTCTTTCGCACGCCACCTACACCTCTGCCTTGCAGGTCGGCGGCAAGATGACCCTCCTCCGAGTCGTCGAGGTCAACAGCCCGGACGC
Organism: Thecamonas trahens ATCC 50062; assembly: GCF_000142905.1. Lineage (NCBI taxonomy): Eukaryota > Apusomonadida > Apusomonadidae > Thecamonas > Thecamonas trahens. The sequence goes on along the minus strand of NW_013657665.1, from coordinate 578,803 downwards.
CATGCGTCCCGGATCGCCGCCAGCGACCGCCGTGGCCTCGGCCGACGGTGTAATTCTCATGTATGACGTCGCCTCACTCGAGTCGTTCAACGCCGTCTCGCTCTTCCGCGAGCAGGTCCGCGCCCTCGCGTCTCCAGTCCCGCCGCTCCTCCTCGTTGGCAATGTCCGGACCGTGCCCGGCGCCGCGCCCTCGGATCCGGCCGTCTCGGTCGAGCTCGGCGCTCGCAAAGCACAGCACTATTCGGCGCTCTTTGCCGAGGCCGCCGCCACCTCGGAAGGCTCCGTTAACGGCGCCCTCCACCTTCTCCTCGCCGCCATCATGGACATCCGCCAGGCCGAGCTCACTGCTGCGCTCGAGGCCGACGGTCCGTCCGCCGATGCCGCCCACCTCGGCGGCGATGACCTCATGCCCATTGTCGCCTACGGCGTCGCACGATTCTATCTCGATGCCACCGCAAGTGCCAAACCGTCGTCGGGCGCCGGCGTCGACGAAGACTCGCCCGATGCCAAGCTCGCACCCATGCTCGCCCTCCTCTCTGACAACATCTACGGCAAGCTCTCGTGCGGGCGGTACGGCTATGCGCTTGCGCTTTACGCGTCGTCGGTGCAGTATCTCGCCAATTGGGCGCCTGAGGCCGGGACGCCCGACACGACCGAGCCGCACCCCGAGCCACGCGTCTTGCCCGCCAACGACGGCCTCGACGACCCACTGGGCGAGCTCGGCGGCGGAGCCTCGACCGCGCGCGCCTTTGTATCTATCGGCAGCAGCGACAGGAGTGACGGGAGTGGCGAGAGCCCTCCAGGCTCGCCGAAGGCCAGCATGGCTGACAAGAACGTAGCAGGCTCACCGTCGGCGTCGCGGCGGGCAGCCCGGACCTCGCGCCGTTCCTCGTCGCTCTCGGGCCTGCCTGTCCACTCGCCCCCGTAGCAGGCTCAGTTGCGGCGCGAGGCGCGGCTGGCCCGTGCGGGCTCGGTCTCGCGCTCGAGCTCGAGCTCGCGGTGCTTGGCTGCCTTGGCCTTGGACCGGGCCGGCTTCTTGCGCGGGCGCTTGTTGTTGGCCTCGTCATCCGCCGGGCGCTTCTTCTTGGCGTCCTGGACGGCCTTGAAGAAGTCGGTCGAGTTGGTGGTGCCCTTTGCCGACGACGACGCCGCAGCAGGCGCGTACGGCACGTCCTCGACGTCCTGCAGGAACGAAAAGTCGAGGTCGAGGTCCTCAATAAACTCGCGGACCACCGTCTTCTCGTCGACAGTCAGCTCCTCGCGCTCGCGCTCGGCGTTCCCTGAGGCCTCCTCCATGTCACGTTCCTCGTCGGCAGCCAGCTGAGCGTCGAGCTCGTCGGGCTTGGTCTCGGTGTCGTCAAGGACCTTGTTGAACATGGACGGCGAGGCGTTGAGGATCTCCTCCGAGTTGGGGTACACGTTCTGGTGGAGGCGGGCGAGGAGCTCCTTCTCGATGGCGCGCTCGACGACAGCGGCGCGCAGGGCCTTCTCCTCACGGCGTGCGTCGCGGCGATCGCGCTTCTTGTTGACACGGACAAGCTTGGGCTGGACCTTGACGGCGAGCTTGCGCATGCGGATAAGAACCTGCGTCAGCCGGGTCAGACGCTGCTTGCACTTGTGGATGACAAACGAGTCCCAGTGCTCGAGGTGGTCGTCGATTTGCTTGAGTGCGATGGCATAGTTCTTGGAGAGCGGGATCTTGAGCCAGGTGTCCTTGGGCGTGTGCACCCGCTCCACCTCCTTGATGCACAGCATCATCGTTCCGGCCTCCTCCAGCACCGTGGCAAACTTGGAGTTGGCCAGCGGACACGACGCCCGGTTGCACAGGCCCGTCAGGTTGTACTCGTTGCGGCAGAACTTGGTGGTCCGCGCAGTCATCTTGTACGAGCAGTGGCCATTGTTGATGAGCTTCCACACCAGGTCGTCCGACTGCATGGTCTCACGAGGGGTGTATTGCCTTTCCGTCCGTCCACCCCCTCACTCCTCGCCTGCCCGTCTCGTCGCCCCGGATGGATGCCAGGATGGCCCGCCACCCGCTCGCCCCTTCGCCGCCAAAGCCGGCACTTGATTGGTCCCGGTAGAGGACATGACCCGGCACTTGGCACTATACATCGTTAAAATTTTCACCTCCTCCACGCACTCGTCAACCGCACCTCGCTAACCCGCACCCGCAGACATCCACCCCTCACCCACACCCTGTCGGGGGGCCAGCCAGTGTTTGCCTCCTCCCGATCTCCTTCGCCTTCCCCCATCCCTCTCCTTCCCCTTCCCCCTCCAAAGCCTACACCCCATGATCTGGCCCTGCACCCTTCCCATGCCCCGCCACACCCCACACTGACTCATTGTTCTCCTGCACGTGAGCCCATCTCCTGCACGTGCCGTTGCAACGCAGAACCCACTGAAACCAAGTCTCAAGCCACTCAACCCCCCTCCCCCTCCCCCCCCCCCCCCCCCCTCAACCATGTTGCACATGGCCATCCATCTGGTGCTCGCACTTGCTTTTCACGCAGCCCTGACCTCGGGTGCCGAGCTCGTGGTCCCTGTCGACGGCAAGGTGGCATCGATCATTGCCACGGTAGCTGCGGCAAGCAGCGGCGACACGGTGGTGGTTCCCGCTGGACGATGGACCAATTGCTCCGAACCCATTGTGGGCCTCGGCTCGGGCGTCGCCATCACCGTGACCGGCGCGGGCGCTGCGGACACCATCATCGACTGCGAGGGCACAGGCCGTATCCTCGATGGCTCTACCGACTTTGATGGCTGGGTGATGGAGGACATGGCCATGATTAATGGTGGCGGCGCCATCGACGACGCCGACGCCCGTGCAGGATGCATTCGTGTCAGATCTGGGTGCCATCTCACTCTCCGCCGCGTCGAACTTATGGGTTGTACCCTTGGCGGCGCGCGGACTGGCACCTACAAAGGTGGCGCCATCCACGTCGCCAACAACGCCTATCTGGCGCTTGTCGACGTCGTCATCCGCGACTCGACGGTCACCACCGTCGGCTCGGGCCAGGGTGGCGCCCTTGCCTCGGCCGCAGATACGGTCATCTCGTTCGACAACGTCACTATTTCCGGCTGCGGGGCGCATTCCGGTGGCGGCCTGTGGATCGCCGGATCCAAGGTGTATATCCATGGCGCGGGGCTACTTGTCGAGGGCAACTCGGCGGCTGACACCGCTGGCGGTGCGTACTTTCGTGCGGGCACCGAGTTCTTTGGTGCTGGCCCACTGATTGTTCGTAACAATGCTGCCGGCGGCGATGGCGGTGGCGTGCTCTTCCGCGTGGCAACGACCAACGGGACGATTGCGTCGATTGTGGCGACCGGCAACTCGGCTGGTGGATGCGGCGGCGGTATCAACTGGGGCCACGACGCACCCATCACAGTTACCGGCGGCGTAGTAGCCAGCGGCAACAGCGCAACGGACGGTGGTGGCGTGTGCTTTACTCAGGGCCGTCGCGAGGTGACTGTCTTTCTCGATGCCAGCAGTAACGTGACCTCCAACACAGCGAGCCGCCACGGCGGAGGCATCTACATTGCGGCGTCGTCGACGGACATGGTGCTTGACGGCACATATGTGAGCGACAACACTGCCGCCGATGGCTCGGGCATCTTCATCGAGGGCAGCAGCAACGTCAAGCCGAGTCTCTGGGGCGTGATCATCACCCGCAACTTTTCGCCAACCGGCGGCGCGCTTGCGCTGGGCGACTTTCCTTCAGCCTCTGTCGACACCGCCGGCAGCTCATCGTGCGGCAACTATGGCGGCAACAACGAAGCCGTCGACGTCCACTGCCACGGCGATAGCCGCTTTGTCAATCCAGTTGCAGGTGGATGCACGCAAGGTTCTCGCTGCCTCCGTGCCGACTCTGCCTGCGACCACGCGGCAACGTGCGCGTCGGCATGTCCGAGCGGTTGGACAGGCGCGCGCTGCGAGCTCAAAGCTAATTGTGCAATCGATCACGGCAACAAGAGCTGTGTCGAGTGCAACCCGGGATGGACTGTGAGCGGTGTGACGGCTGGTGCTTCGTACGGTTCGTGTGTGGTTGCTCCGAGTCCCCCCCCGCCGCCCTCGCCACCACCGCCGCCCTCTCCCCCGCCACCACCATCGCCGCCGCCACCACCATCGCCGCCGCCACCACCATCGCCGCCGCCACCACCATCGCCGCCGCCACCACCATCACCTCCACCACCGCCATCGCCGGCGGCGCCACCATCGCCGCCGCCGCCACCCTCACCGCCGCCCCACCATCAGGGCGGCCGCAAACATCCCCCTCACCGACGTCTTTTCCTCCACCACCACCATCGCCACCGGAACCGCCATCGGCATGCCCATCTACATCGAACCCACTGCCGCTCGGCTCCATACTGCCGCTCCTGCGTCGCCTTCTTTCCCAAGATCGCCTCCATGCCCGTTGACTGTCGCGTGCGCATAGAG
>NW_013657665.1:549314-574268 GCF_000142905.1 Thecamonas trahens ATCC 50062 | reverse complement strand
TCCCCGCCGCCCTTTCCCCCGCCACCGCCCTCACCGCCACCACCACCCTCACCGCCCCCACCCTCGCCCCCACCTCCCTCCCCCTCGCCCCCAACCTCACCATGCGATCCGCAAGACACCCGTGACGATTGCGGGATTTGCTCCGGTCCGGCCTCTGGCCACGTCGCTAACTCGGACCGCGACGCCTGCGGTGTGTGCTTTGGCAGCAACGCTGATCTCGATCCATGCGGCGTATGTTTTGGCTCCGGCGCCGACCTCGATGCGTGCGGGATGTGCTTCGGCGACAATTCGACGTGTACCGGATGCGACGGCGTGCCCAACTCGGGCGCCGTGCCGGATGTGTGCGGCGAGTGCGATGGTGATGGCAGCAGTTGCCTCGGCTGCGACGGCGTGCCAATCCCGCTCGGCGGCGCCCATTTCGACGCCTGTGGCGTGTGCGGCGGCTCGGCCGTCGGCTCGTGCATCGCCACCTGCGACAACTCGTCCGCGGTTCCTGTCGTCTTTGACTGCGCTGGCGTGTGCAATGGAAATGCGACCATCGACGAGTGCGGGGTGTGCGTCGGCGGAACCACAGGACGCCCACCACGCATGCACCTGGATGCTTGCGGCGACTGCTTTGCACGCTGCGAAGGCTGCGGCACGCAAACCACCGACGTTTGCGGCGTCTGCAACGGTGACGGCTCGAGTTGCGCCGGATGCGATGGTCTCGGCGGTATTGTCGACGCTTGTGGTGTGTGTGCTGGCAACGGCTCGTCGTGCGTCATCTCGTGCGATGAGACCATCGCCCCTGATGCCGCTGTTGACTGCGCTGGTGTGTGTGGTGGAAGTGCAGTGCTCAACGCATGCGGTATGTGTGTGGGAGGCAGCACCGGTCTTCCGCTCTCTGCCTTCATTGACTCATGTGGCGACTGCTACGGCGGCGACGCCCGCAAGGACAGCTGTGGCGTGTGCGGCGGCGGCAATGTCGATCGTGACGACTGCGCTGTTTGCTTTGGCGGCAACGCTGCCAAAGACGCATGTGGCGTGTGTTTCGGCGGCGGCCGCTTTGCCGATGTCTGTGGCGTGTGCTACGGTAACGCCACAAGCTGTGCCGGCTGCGACGCTGTGCCCAACTCTGGCGTTGTACTTGATGCTTGTGGCGTGTGTGGCGGCGCCGGCCTGTGCGTCACAGCCCGAACCACTACACCGGGCGTCCGAGATCCGGTGGTTGTTGCCATCACTGCCTCGTCGTTCGGCGCTTGCATTGTCCTCGCCACCGTCTTTGGTCTCTGCCTCCGCCTCCGCAAGCGCCGCGCCCATGCCGCCTACCTCGCCCACAAGATGGCGGCCGAGGAGGCTCTGGCCCCAAGTGGCCACCTCGCTGTCTTTATCTCGGACGTCCAGAGCTCCACCTACCTGTGGGAGGCGTATCCGGAAGCCATGGTGACCGCCATCGACGCCCACAACGATGTCTTCCGCCACGTTCTCGGCCGCTTTGGTGGCTACGAGGTCCGCACAGAGGGCGACTCGTTTGTGGTTGTCTTCCAACAACCTCAGGCCGCAGTCGCCGCTGCCGTCACTCTTCAGACCGAGCTGATGGCTGTAGACTGGCCTGCGCCCATTTTGGGCGACAATCGCGTTGTCTCCAACGACGGGCCCGACACAGTCTGGCGCGGCCTCCGCGTCCGGATTGGCATCGCCATGGCCGAACCGACCCGAGTCTTTGTTGAGCGAACCCAGCGGTTCACCTACGAGGGCCCCGACATGCTCGACGCGCAATCGGTGGGCGACGCGGGCTCTGGCGGCCAGGTTGTGGTTGATGCAGCGACCGTGGCCGCTTGTGCTGGCTCGTCGCTCACCTTTACTCGCCTCGGCCGCTACTCCTGTGGCTCCACCCGCGGCCACCTCGCTCTTCGCGAGTATGAGCTTTACGAGGCCGACATCCCGGGCCTCTCGGCCCGTCGGGGTTGCAGCCCGAATCTGCGCGGCATGTCGCGAATTATGCGCGACGTTGGCGCCAAGTCAAGCTCAATGTCAATGTCATCGTCGGCTCTGTCGTCGTCGTCGGCGCCGACCACCGCCCGCGACCGCTCGCACTCAGATCTTGCGCCCGGAGCGGCGTCGGCTGATCCGCTCGCCCGGTTCAATCAGCTCGAGATCGAGATCAGCTCAGACCTGGTCCCGGCCCCGTACTCACAGATATCTCCTACTGCCGCCGGCTCCTCACTCGACCGCCCGTATTCTGGTGCCATGATTGCCCGGCACCGCCGCAAGAGCAAGTACTCCAGCTTGCTCACTCCACGCTCGCCGAACGCGCCGCCGACTCCGCGCGCCAAGTCGGCCGACGATCTGGGTCCGAGTGCCCTCTACCCGTATGCCAGTGGCGAGTCGAGCGAGCTCGCTGTCTCGCAGCTCCTTGTCGATGCCTCGTCCAGCTGCGGCGAAGTTGACACCCTCTCGCGTTCCGACTCGCGCCCCCGCGGACCCGCTCACCAGTCTCTCCGCTGGCCCGCACTGCCCTCAACCGGACCACGCCTAATCTGAATGGCCTCGCTCCAGCGCGATCCGCCCGCCGCATGACCACAGCAAGCTCGCCTCACAGCCCATCTACCCCAAGCCGCCCCCGATCGAACTCGCTCCACCGCCGTCGCCGCCGTCGTCGAGTTGGCCCTGCCTCAGGCCTGCCGACTGCCTCGCAGCGCTCGCCGCTCTCCGGCCACCCCCCGCGCACGCCACGCCGCAACCGCCGCCGCCGCCGCAACCTGGACACGCGCTCGCACAACACCACCACGACAACTACGACGACCACCGACTCGGGATTGGACTCTTCATCGCCATCGCCATCGCCATCGCCATCGCCATCGCCATCGCCTTCACCGTCACCCGTCTCTCTTGATTCGCCGCTGCCCACCTCTCCAATCAGCCCACCGTCATCAAGAGATGCTTCCCAACCCGCGCCGCGCCGCACTCGCACCCGCCGCAACCTTCCTGGCCCCAATCCTGGCCCCCAAGCCCGCACCCACCGATAAACCTTGAGCGTTCCTGTGATCGCAAACCAACCAGCCCGGACCACATGTGTCACAGCCTGCCCGTACCCGACCCCACCCCACTCCGCAACCCCGACCCCACGCCGCCTCGACATGGATTCTCCTGGCAAGACCGTGCTTGTCACCGGCGCCACTGGTCTTCTAGGTCGGGCCGTCGTCGCCGCTCTCGCCTCCTCCCCCCACGCTGTGGCGGCCACCGGCTGGTCGCGCGTGCCCGCGCCGGGCGACTCGCCCTTCCCCTCGGTCACCTGGCACAAGGCCGATCTGACCGATCCGGATGCTCGCACCGCACTTTTGGCCGACGTCGCCCCGCACGCCATCCTGCATCTTGCTGCAGAGCGTCGTCCAGATGCATGCAAGGACCCGGACCGCCTCGCCGCCTTCAATGTCGAGCTCCCGCGGGCTCTGGCCGAGCATGCTGCCGCCTCGGGTGCCTGGCTGCTGTACATCTCCACCGACTACGTCTTTCCGGGCTCGAATCCGCCGTACGCCGAAGATGCTACGCCGGCCCCGCTCAACGACTACGGCGTTTCCAAGGCAGCCGGTGAGGATGCGGTCCGCCTCGCCGCTCCCGAGTGCGCCACCATTCTCCGCGTCCCCATCCTCTACGGCTCGATCGAGTCGCTCGGAGAGTCGGCTCTCACCGCCATCGCTGAGCCGCTCCGCGACCTTGAGCATGACACCAGACCGCTGCTCATCGACAATTGGGCCGCCCGCTTCCCCACCCATGTCGACGACGTCGCTCGCGTCATCGCCGCCCTCCTCGCTCTGCCCGTCGCCGACCTCGCTGGCACCCTCCACTTTTCCGGCTCCGAGCAGACGACCAAGTACAAGGTCGCACTCCTCATGCTGGACATCTTGGGCCTCGCCGAGAGCCACATCGCGCTCATCGCTCCCAACCCGAACCCGCCTCCTGGCGCTCCTCGGCCGCAGAACGCACAGCTCTCCTGCGCCCGCCTTCTCGCGCTACTCAACGCCGCCGACCTAGCTGACCTTTCCACCCCGCTCATTGATGGCCTCACAGCCGCGCTACAGCCCTTTGCATCCGATTTCCGCCGCCCCGCCACCACCGCCACCGCCGATCTGTCCTGATGTTGGCTGGCAGCCGAGGACCGGCCAGCGGCCGCCAAACCACCAAACCGCCGCCACCTGACAACCCACCCCCACGCGGGCCATGGCCACCCCCGCCCCCGCCCACAGCCCCACCCTCAAGGACGCCACCCCCGCCCAACTGCGCGCCATGCTCCACCAGCTCACCACAGACGCCGCCGCTCGTGCCCGCCTCACCGCACAGCTCGAGCGCAAGCTGGCCAAGAAGACCGACTCTAACCGCCGCCTTAAAGGTACGTCCCTCCCCCTGCCCCCCCCTGCGCCCCCCCCCCCCCCCACCCCACCCACCCACCCACCCTCACTCACTCACTCCCGCTACAGCTGCTGCCGAGGAACTGCTTGCCAAGAAGGACCGCTATCTGGAGCTGGCCCATGGGGCAGAGGCCAAGTTTCTCAAGCTTCGCAAACGGTACTATCTGGCAAAGTCGGCGCTCGAGTCAGCTATCGCATCATCGCAGGCGGCCAAGGCAGAGCTGGCTACTGCAACTGCTACTATTGCCTCGCTCAAGACACAGAACGCCGCCCTCAAGCGCTCGCTCAACGACGCTCTGGCCAAGGTGGCCGATGCTACATCGCGTGCCCGCGCCGATCCATCGCAGACAGAAGCCACCATGGCCAAGGCTCTCGATGACTACGAGTCGCTTGTCATGTGGCTGCTCAAGGAGCGGAGCCGGCTGTACAAGGCTCTCCCTGATGGTCCAGACACCCTACCACCGTTGCCGGTCAAGCTTGAGGACATCACCACTCTTAACCGCGAACTGACCGGATCGTCCAAGCTTCCTACCTCGGACGACTTGTTGCCTGGCGCCAAGTCAATGCGCGAGCTTGCTGCCCTGCGCCGTGCCTCCACCGCCACCGACGATCACCCGCTCATCGAGCCACCCGTCGCCCTCGACTACGTCAACGACGACTGCGCCCTCTACCTCGTCCCGTCCAAGCCAAGTGCCGCGCCCATCGTCCGTGTCCTCGCACACGCCTCGTCTCTCAACACCACCGACGTCTTTGTTCTTGTCGACTCTGACGGCTCCGTCTTCCAGTACAACGGCCCTGCTTCGTCCATCAAGGCACGTGGCCGCGCCCTCGACTTTACCCGCTCCCTGCGCGTCGACGTCACTCTGGTCCCAGTCTCGGACCCAAGTACGCCCGACTACATCACCTTTATGCGGACACTGCTGCCCGACGCCAAGCGCGCATACACTTCCCGTTCGCCGCCACCGTCGATCCCGAGCCGCGCTCCGGCTTTTGTAGACTGGAAGTCCTTTGTCTACACCCCCGTTGCCTGCTGCGTTGTTGTCTCGTCGTCGTCCGAGCTCGAGCTCACTGCCATCGAGCTCCCGCTCACCCGGGCTCTCCTCACCCCGTCGGCCGTCATCCTCATTGACACCGGCTCCACCGGCCTTGTCTTTGTTTGGATCGGCTCCGACGTCGCCCCGCTCCTCCGCAAGACAGCGATCTCTTGCGCAGAGCATCTGCTCCGCGAGGGGAATCCGTCCGCGTCGTCCACCGTCGACCGCCCCTCCTGGGCCGCCGTTGTCAAGATCACGCCTGGCACCGAGCCGTACCTCTTCACCCAGCACTTTGCCGACTGGGAGACTGGGAGCCTCTCGACCCTCCGCCCGCGTGATCCTGACGCCGCCAAGATCGCCCGTGGCGAAAAGGCGTCAGACTGTGTCGCCTCGGTAACCCCGCGCTCCATCAACGTTGCTGCCGACATGTACAACGCCCGCCCCGCCGCTGCTGATGCCCTCGGACCATCCGCGGCCACAACCAAGGCCCAGGCTGTCGCCGCACTTAACCTTGATCCGGACCAGGTCCCAGGCATGCTTTCGGTCATGATCATGGAGGACGACGCCTACCCGTTTGCTCTCCCCGAGCCGGCCGCTTCGGACGGCCACTTTTTCGACGCTGACGCCGTCATCGTCATTTACTACTACGAGTCGCTGCCCAAAGGCCTTGTTGACGTCGCTCCGGCAGCCAGCCTCTCGGTCGGCAAGGGCTGTGTGGTCTTCTTTTGGATGGGCATGTATGCCCCACGCAAGCTCTGGCTTTCCTTCAAGCACTCGCCCGTCTGGGCCACCCTCTCCGACTCGGGCCTCAATCCGGTACTCCTGCAGGTTGACCAGGGCGCCGAGCCGCCGGCGCTCCGGTCGCTCTTCCGCGGCTTTATCACTGTCCACCACGGCCACGCATCGGCCGCCCTTCCCTTTGCACATCGCGCCCCGCTTCTTGAAGAGCGGCCCGACCTCCGCTTTGCCACCCCTGCCATGGACCCGTCTGCCCGACTCTTCCGCCTCTCCGGCTTTAACGAGTACAACGTCGCCGTCCACCAGGTCGCCGCCTCGGCAGCTTCGCTCACCTCAGCAGACACTTTTCTCCTCTACGATCCGTGCATGCAGTCCGAGTCGTCTATCGAGGGCGTGCCTCCTACTCCGGGCCCGGGAACAGGTGGCGCCTTTCTCTGGTCCGGCCGTGGCGCAACAGACGCCGAGCACGCCGTCGCCGTCTCGCTTCTCGACCGCCTCTCCGACCTCTTCAATCCTACACCCGATGCAGCCTCCCGCCAACCGTGGTTCGAGCTCATCGAGGGTTCAGAGGATCCCGACGGCCTCTCGCTCTTTTGCTCCTACCTCTCGCCCCGACTCGATCCCGGTGACCTAGACTATGCCCGCGACGTGGCGTCGTCGACGGACAAGCGCCACCTCCGGCTCTTCGCCTTTTCGCTCGGCAAGGGCTACCTCACCGTCGCGCCCTCAGACATGGTCTACCCATCGGCCCTCGACGCCCCCGCGACATGTACCTCCTCGACGCCGTTGCCGCCGTCTACCTCTGCGTTGGCCGCGAGGCGCCACCGGCCATGCTCGACCAAGTCATCAACACCATCGACGCCTACCTCGATGCCTCTCCCTACGACCGGCCGTCGAGCCTTGAGCGGACCATCCTCTTTGCTACTCCGCTTCCCCCACCTGCGTTCGAGTCCCCGCTTGCAGGCATCTCGCCTCAATGGCGTGTCGCTGCCCTCGACGATGAAACTTTGTTCCACGTCCGGTTCCCGGTCTGGTGGGGCCTCAAGCTGCCGGCCAACGCGCTGGCCTCCTCGTCAATGCTCTCGCGCTCTGGCTCGTTCATCGACCCGCGCCTCCTCCGCGAGCAGCGGCTGAAAAAAGAGGCTGCCGCCAAACGCCGCGCCATCCGCGACGCCACCCGCGCAGGCCGCTGCACCTACTCGGCCACCGGGCCAAGCCCGGACGTCATCACCGATACCTATCCATGTCTCGACTGCGGCGTAGCCGTTTGCTTTACCTGCCGCAAGGAGTGCCACTCCAGCCACAAGCTGGGCTCGCGCCAGCGCGCCATGGTCGCCTGTGCATGCAAAAGTCACGACGACATCCGCAGCTAGTAGCGGGAGCATCAGATGCCAAAGAACAGCTGTCGGAGCGAGATTGAAATCACCGCCAGTCCAAACGAGAGAATGGCACGAAACGCAGCAGGTCCATGCGAGAGTCCTAGAATGGTGAGCGAGTTGAGGGTCGCGTCGAGATGCAGGCCCGAGATCGAGTACTCCAGCCGTGCCCCCAGCCCGCGGATGCCGTGCATTGGATCGAGTGCCAGCCCGTGCAGCGCGTATTGGTCCGTGCGGAACGTCTGGTTTGTGGAGTACCCCGCAATCGACGAGAGAATAAGCGCAGTCGTCGCCACGGAGCCCATGACCAGCGAAAAGGCAAAGAAAATCGCCACAGACGTCGACTGTTCGTTGCGGAGCGAGAGCACCACAATGGGGACAATAAGCGAGCCGATAAGCAGGAGCATCGCTGCAAAGAACACGTCCAGCCGCTTCCGAAACTGTAGCCCAATGTCCAAAATGACTCGTCGCGAGAGGAGCCACACCTCTGGATGGCGCGAGAAGAACGGCGCGAGGAGCGACCGCCGGTCGAAGAGAAACCCTCCCCACGTCCGCAGCCACCGCGTCCGCCGAAACGAGTCAGCCCACGACGCAAAAACCACCAGCGACGTAAAATTGAACGTGATGCCGAGCTGGATGAGAACAACGAGGCTGAGCGCAACCTGCGTCGGCCAGGTATCGCCGAACGCCGCCTGGCCAAACGCCAACCGGGCCGCAGGCAGCGTGCCGGCAACCACAAGCGACGATACCAGCCGGATGACCAGCATGGCAAACGGGAGTCGATTCGACTTCTCCACAAGCAGCGTCTCAGCCAACACAAGATGCAGTGGGACTAGAACGGTGCCGTGATGTCCCGTCTCCTCTGCGTTGTCGTCGGCCCACCGAATCTGCTCGCCCACTTCGGGCAGCGCCTCGCACGCCAACGGAAGCTCCTCCCGTATGGCGCTCGGCGACGTGTACGCCACGCGCACCAAGTAGCCCTGTAGATTGAGGTCGTGCCGGATGGCTGCCTCGGAGAGCTCTGTGAGGGTGACCGCTTTGCCGAGCACGATCCAGCCCGAGATAATCTCCTCCAGCCGGAGCTGTCGCCTCGGCACGACTCCAGCCTTGACGGCCCGGACCAACGACGGCTTGCGCCATCCGTGCTTGACTGCCACAAGCGCCGATCGAAACATGTGAGTAGCGAGCCCGACAAAGACCTCGACCACAACTGACGAGCTCATGAAATCGTCAAAGTAGAGCACGACCAGGATCACCACCGCCCATGCCGCGCACGAGACAAACCACTGCCCGAGGCAGATGATGCTCAGCGAGGAAAACGTCCTGTTCTTCACCGCGATCCATCCGCCGCTGGCGAGCATGATCGGGAGGGAGAACGGAAAAAGAGGTGGAGCACAAACTCCCACGCAAACCGCGAGTAAACAAAGTGCTGTGCCGCCGCCGCATCCGCCGCCATCAACGGATCGAGCCCGGTCTCTTTCCACACCGAGCTCAGCCAGCGCTGCAATTGCGGGGATGATGCCGTAGGCGTGATTTGATGACTCTTCTGCGCATACTCGTCATTGCTCTCCGACATCATCATGTGCAGCTTGGTCAGCGAGAGCACTGATGTCTGCGATCGCAGCCCGAGATCCGGCCGCGACTCTGTCCTGCCCGGTTGTCCGGCCTCTGCCTCGAGGTCCATACCGAGCTCTTCAAAGCTCAGTGAGCCCTCCGTCACTCCAGCCGATGCAAGCTGGGCCAGCGAGATGCCCGCCGGTACATAGGCCTCCTCGTCGCCGCTTTCGACCGTACTGCTCCCTGTCCGCACCTCTGCTTCGGTCTTCCCTGCTCCTGACACCACCGACACGCCCGGCATCGACCGCCTGCCCGACCCACGCCGCATGCCGCTTGGCCGAACGCGAGACCGCGACATATGAGGGTGGTCGGTGGGGTGTTTGGGCGTATAACACCCAGGGGAGGGGGGGGGGGGTAGGAGGGTGCACGCTCACAAACTGCGGTACCGCCAAAACGTTTGTACGCTATGCTATGCGCATGCTCGCTTTTTTTTCTCGCACGTTCGTCAAGTCCGCGGCGGAGCTGCCTCTTTGACCACACACCCGTGGTCGGGAGTGATGATGAGGATGGCAAAGCGGGCGACCGAGCTGATGTCACCGCCGCTCACAGTGGCATAGTCAAATTTGCCGCGGAAGTCGGTGTATCCGTCGCGCCAGAACGTGTCGCGCCCCGAATGGAGACGGGCGTAGACCTTGACGTACGCGTTCTTGATCGGGCCGCTGCCTGCGTTGGCTGGGAGCGCCACCCGGAGCTGACCGTAGTTCTCGATGAGGTGCGCGGCAAACGACTGCGCAAAGTACGATGCCGACCGCACAACCGAGCCGGCGACGACCTCGATGAGCACGTTGGCCTTGGCAAACGAACTCGCAATGTCAAACCGGAGCGTGCCGTTGCGGACCTCGGTCGTGGCGTGTTCCTCCACCTCGTTGGGCTTGAGCACGTTCTTCGACGACGCTGCCACAAACGGCGACGACGAGAACAGCAGTTCGATGTCCATGAGGTAGTAGTTGACCGTCACCCGGGCCACGTTCTGGTACGAGACCACGCCAGTCGTGCCCTCGATGGTAAAGTCGAACGCCGGCTCGGTCGCCGCCAGCGCCGCCATCTGCTCTTCGCGAGACGCGGCGGCCTCGCTGCCCGCCAGCGACAGGGTCGACAGCGCCGCGCTCGCCGAACTCGGATCGTCGAGCTCCGACAGCTGCCGCAGCACGTCCATAAACATCTCGCGCCACCGCTTGACAGGATACGCCACATATTTGGCGGCAATCGCCCTCGCCGTCGCATACCCAGTCTCCGCCCCAAAGAAAATGTCCAGATACGCCGCAAAGTAGTCGACTTGGAGCTCGTTTGCCAGCCCGCCCTCGCTCACGTCTGCCGTCCGGTCAATCCGCGCAAAGAACGCCGCAGCCTCGTCGACTCGGTCGAGCAGAAGGAGATAGTACGTGAGCGCGAGCAGGTCGTCGGTCCGGAACGTCGACGAGTACTTGAGCGAGCCCAACAGCGCCTCGTACTGATGTTTGACCATCGCTGGCGCCGTCGACTGCGACACCCCAGGCAGCGGGTGAGCCCGCGGGTTGACCACCGGCTCGTACTCGAGGTGCTGGTATCGGACCTCGCTCTCGACGTCGAGCGGGAGGATGGAGAGAACACAGCTTGCTCCGAGCCGGTCGATGAACCCGTCGTTGTGGTAAAGCCACTCGGCCACCGCTCGCCGGTCGTGGTGCTTGAGCCCGTACTGCCACACCCGGTGGACGTACGCCTTGTGTGCTCGCAGCAGCTTCATGATCTTGAGCCACCACTCCTTGTGCCCCAGTCGGTCCTCAATGTCCAGAATCTGGAACCGCAGCGGGTTGTGGCTGTCCAAGAACGCCACCACCTCGTCGATAGTCCCGTGCGCCGCCACGTAGCTCCACGAGAGCGTGTCGTGGACCGAGGCCACATCTACCACGTTGAGAGTCACCCGCGCTGCACTCGCCACCGTCACCTCGTTCTGTGCCACGTGGATCGGAAAATGGGCCGCCGCACCCGCTGCCGGAAAGTAGAACTGGAACTCGTCAGTCACCGTCGCGTACGGGTTGAGCTCGATGTAGTGCGAGCGGGTGAAGAATCCGCCACAGAGCGGGACCGCTCCCGCCGGAATCTGCTCCAGGATGTCGACCTTTTGCCGCGCGGTCGAGATGTTGGTCACCGCCACCTGGCAACCGTACACCTTGTTGATGACAAACTCGTCGCTCACAAACTTGTCAACACGCTCGTTGTCAACCTCAGCGTAGCGGTCGTTCGGGTCAAAGAAGTTCTGACACACCAGGATCGGCGCCTCACCCTCGTCCGTCTCGCACACTTGCTTGTGGACCATTATCACCGGCGACGCCGCCATCAGCCGGCTCCGCGACGCACCCTCCAGTTCAACCGTGTGTTCGTTGCTCTCGAACGGCAGGTCCAGCACCGCAAGCGCAAGCAGCGCCTCAGTCGGGCTCGACGCCGCGTGTACAAAGTGTTCCGAGAGGAACGCCGGCGTGTACGGCGCCGGCTCTCCGGCGGCTCCGCTCTGCCTGGCCTCCAACTGCTCCATCACATGCGCTCCGTACGCACCCCAGAACTTGGAAATCTGCACCAGCCGCTCGTCGATGAGCTCAATCGGCACCCGGTGGTAGTTATTCTCGCCATACTCTTTGGTACCCGGCAGTGGTGCGTAGTATCGCCGTGTCGGCGCGTCGTCGTAGCCGCCCCGAGGCATGCCACCACCGCCGCTGCCGCCACCGCCACCACCCAGAGTCGGCACATCACCGGCCGCATTGGGCAGGTCTCCTGCAGACTCAAGCTTGGCCTTGAGCGCCACCTTGTGGAGAGCGTAGAACGTCGCCCGGTCGGCTGGGAGCAAGTCGGCCTGGTCGAGTACATGGCGGAGGATTGCGGCGTCGCCGCTAGCGCCACCGAGCAGGATCTTCTCCACAATGTTGAGCCGCTCAAACTTGCGCGCCACCGTCCACTTGCTCAGGTCGGCGCCGAGCAGATAGTCGTCGACAAAGGTCTTGACCTTTTTGTTGGCCAGAAACGGCGCGACGACATCAGCAAAGAATGTGCGGTCCTTGAACGCCACAAACACGTTGAGCTCATGCGATGCAAACTCGGCGTACTTGGCGAGCTTGGCCTCGCGGTCCATGCTGCCCCACGTAGTGACAAAGCGGAAGGCCTCGAAATCGGCCGAGCCGCCAAGGAGGGTCGAAAAGAGCGAAAAGACCTTGCCCACCGTGTCGTACGCCATTGACTCGGTTGTCCTCTTGTCGGCGACGTCAAACAACCCGCCCGTCGGCATGACGTCGATGGCCCGGACCTCGGCAAAGTGCCGCTCGGCATCGAGCGGCTTGAGCAGCCGCATGTCGTTGTACGTCACGCTAGACTCGGGCAGTGCAAACTGTCGCGCCGCATGCGCGTCGCCGTCGACCACCACCACGCTCACCACCGTGTTGCCGGGAGAGATCTGATCCAGCGGGACCACAACCCGTCCGTCCGTGTCCGGCCGCAGATTGAACATGCAGTCCGAGCCGTGGAGAAGGAACTCGATGTTGTGACGGTACGGGTCCGACAGGATAGAGCCGGTCTCGTCCGCCGAGAGCTCGCGCCGCCGCAGCGAGCGTGCCTCGGCAACGCTGCCCGCTACAGGGCCTCGACCTTCGCGCTTTTTCTTCTTCCGGCACTTGGACATGCTTCTTGCCATTGACGGCGCCATCATGCTGCACTCCATTTCATCTTCGTCCTCGCACATCATCATGCCCATCTGGTCCCGAAGTGAGCCAGACGACGGCGTGAACCGCCGCACGTCGTCGACGTTGCCAGGACGGTCGTTGAGCGCGAGCAAAAGTGACGGCCGCTTGAGCATATTGCCAGGGTGCTTGGCCGCAAACTGTCGATTGAGGATGTACTGCGCCTCGGCCGAGAGCGCTCGCGCAGCGTGGTACGCCGACGACACCCGCGAGAGAGGACGCGGCGTGTCACTCATCTGCCGGAAGAACGCACTCGGGCCGAGCAGTTCTGCTGGGTTGTAGTTGGGCACAAAGTGCGAGCAAACAACGTGGACACGGGTTGCGCCTGATGCGTGCGCGAGCTGCACCGTCAGCTCGTCGCTGCTCGCCGTCACGTCTGTCACCGCCATCGGCTCTGAACTCGCCACCTGCTCCAGAATCCGCCCAGGCGAGACGAAGATGCGGTGGCGGACCGGATCGGTGTGCGAAAAGGTCACGACTGTGCTCGCCGCCGCAACCCGCAACGTCAGCTGGTCAAAGCCGCCAGCCGCGTTGGGTACAAACAGCACGTAGTCGCCAGCAGTCAGGCCGGAAACGCGCACGAGTCCGGGGCTGACTGCCACCGCTGTGCTTACATCGTCTACCACTGCGCCCACCGCGTTGCGCGAGGTACACGAGACCGCATAATCATCGTCGGCGCGTGGGACTTGGCCGTGATACGGGAACCGCAGCTCCTCGCCCTCGATCCCGTGCAGAAGCCGCGGCATCGAGCCACTCGCTCGCTGCAGCGTCCAAGAGCAGTTGCGCGCTCGAATCGCCGACACGTTGGGCAGGTGCCCGAGGTGGACAGCGCCGCTGGCATCGGTAAACCGTGTCAAGCAGCTCGTCGATCGGCTGACGTCGATGTGGGCGAGGTTGATGCTAAGCGGCGCGTTGGCCACACGGCGGCCGGACTTGTCCACCACGACAAGCGAGTACCCGCTGCTTGTCCGCCGGAGAAAGACGTCATCCATGGCGGCAGTGAGATCAATCTTGTTGAGCTGGAAGCTCTGCGAAGCCCGCAGCTGGACATCCGATTCGGTAGCCCGCGACCGGACCGAGCCAGTCAGCTCAAGCGCCACCGCTACGGTCTTGTCCGGCACCACAAAACCGTACGTCGACTCGACGAGGTCTGAGAGCTCAAAGTCGTCGATGGTTGAGGTCGACACCACGCCGTCGATGTCGGTCGTGGTGATCGTAAGCACGAGATGGGAGAGCCGCGCCAGCGGGAGCTCCATTCCGTTGAGGCTTAGCTGGGCACGGACGAGCGCGACGGCGGTGTGCTTCGAGAGCAGCTGCTCGCGGTCGAGATAGAAGGCAGCGGCAAACGAGTAGTTTTCGCCCGCGTGATCAAACGTGTACAAGTCGGCAAAGCCGTCCGAGGTCAGCACAACTGTTCGCCGACCTGGAGAGCTGGTATACGGGACAAGGATCTCACCATGGGCGTTGGCGACGTACTGATGTCCGTCGAGCGTGAGCTGCGCATCGGGGCAGAGCGCCGAGGTCTCGTCATACACCCGCAGCACATGGCCAGTCGGCGCAGGGTGCGAGAGCGCGTACAGGTGGCCGACTCGGATGACAGCGCGGAGCGAGCGCCCGCCGCCGATAAGCTCAACCACAAACACGCCGCGCGCCATACCGATGCACGGCAGCGGAAGCGTGTGTTGCGCACGGACCATTGGCGGTGCGTCGTACTTGTGTTCGTACTCGTTGTTCGGCACAAGGCCCTCAACCGAGAGATGCTCGGAGACCTGCGAGAGCGAGTCGCGATAGACTGCCGCGGTGTTGACCTCGTAGACCCGGACAAGGAGCTTGGGCACGTTCTTCACCACCACATCGAGGGTCACGTGGTCGTTGGGCGCAAAATACGCTGCGTTGGACGGCCCAAACTCGAGATCCACTCGGTCCCGGAGCGAACGAATGGTGCTCGCTGAGAGAACCGAGTTTGTGGGGTCAGCGCTCCCGCTCGCAAACAGCTGCTCCTCAGCCAGCCAGCGCTCGAGCGTCGTTGACCGCACGTATTTGGCATACGGCTGGATGCGGCGTGTCTCGCTGAGCGCGCCACGAAGGAGTCGCTCGATGAGCGAAGTCACATCCGTCGATGACGGTGCCGGCACCGACGGCACCGACGACGACGACGACGAGACGTAGCCGGCCCGCGCGCCGTCGGACCTGAACGGACGCACCCAGTCCGGGTCCGCAAACGATACCGACGACGGAATCGCCAGCAGCTCGAGAAGGCAATCCTCCAGCTCGCTCATCCCATGCCCAGCCGCCAGCCCAATCACCAGGCTGTGGTATAGGAGCGTGTGCCGGTACGGGTTGAACACCGGTGCGAGGGTCCTCACAAACTCGAGACACTTGGAAATGTACTCGGTGCATGCGTGCGAGCCAATGCTGAGTTCATACTGCATGTCGACGTCTGCGCCTGGATGGAGCTTGGCCAAGTACCCGTCGACAAAGGTGGCATCGTCACGGAGTGCCGGCTTGGCCTCCAGCAGCTCGTCGAGCTGCGCCAGCGTAAACTTGGCCGTCAGCTGCCGATAAGCCGAGTAGATGCCTCCGTACTTGTCCGACGCCATGTGGTGAAGGAGCGCAGGGAGCGTGCCTGGAAGTCGTGCATGCGGCAGCGCGTCGAGCACCTCCTTCAGGTGGCGGTACTCGTCCTTGGTTGCTGCAGACGCCAGCTTGTTCAGGAGCCATGGGTAAGCCGCTGGCCGGAAGCCCGAGACCCCCGAGCTCCGGTATGCGTCAGCGTAGAGCGCATTGCGATCAACAGGCGGCACCGCCGAGTCAGACTCGTGCCGCGTCTGCGATGAAGGGGCTGGGCCCGGCTCTGCCGTCGACGCCGCCGACTTGGCCGGCTCCAGCCGCGGCGTCTGGAAGCTGAGGTCGTACTCAGAGATGAGAAACTCCAGAAAGGGGTCCTCCTCGACCTCGGATGTAGCCGCATCGTACGCGAGGAGCTTAAATCGGGTGTTGAGTTCGCGCCACTCGCGCGTCGAGTCGAATGACGACTTGGACGAAGCCAGATGCGCGGCAAGCTCGTTGAGCGGCGTGTCGCCTGCCGCCACTCCGTCCGCCAGCAGCAGCCCGGTGTAGTAAAACGCATCGCGTTGGCCAGGCACAAGCTTGGCCACCAGGCCTGGGCGGTCTCCAGTGAGCGCAAACGCCTCCTCGAGCGAGTACTTGGTCAAATCGTGGTACGGATCCGGACTTGCCATGCTACCCACCGCGAGAAGAATGCATGGAACACAGCGAGGCAACCGCCCACCGTCATGTGAGTGCGGGGAAGGATGGCAGGAGAAAGGTTGTAGCTGGTGTTCCGAGACAAGGGCACATACGTATCACAACAAGGAAGGGAACGGAAGTAAAGTGCGAGTCGCGGTGTATGTTTGGATGTGGGTGTGGCGCGAGGACACCGGGGGATGGGGGAAGGGGGGGGGTGGGGGGGGGGGGGGGGGGGCGATCACATGTGGCGTGACATGCTCTTTTTTTTCGGCCCGTGTGCTGAGGCCGGGGGGGAGGGGAGGGGGGAGCAAACGGCTGAAAGCCCCGCTCACATCGAAGCGGGCGCCTACTCTGTGCATCATCAGCACATACCTCTCTCGCACGTACTCATCCTCTGGTTCCATCTCACCTGGAACAACTTTGACCTTTTCTTTTGTTCTGTGTCTCCTAGCATGCCTGCCCGTCTTGGCACACGTGCAATGGCCGTCGCCCTGGCGTGCCTGTGGCTCCTCGCCTGCCAGGTGGAGCCGTCTTGCACGCCGGATGCTGACCCTGTGGCCACGGTTCTGGCGGCCCAGCCATCCAGAAGTGTCTTGGTTGCGTCGAATACAACAGTCGTGACGTATGCAGAAGACGAAAACATGCTCATAGCCTACCGTGTCCCGTTCAAGGCTGGCACAGGCGTCATTGTCGACGACAACCTCTCGCTCTCGGACAGCGAGCCTGGCCAGGTGGTCTTTGGCGACGTCAACGAGGACGGCCGCAACGACATTGTCGCGGTCGACGACGCGGGGCGTATCTTGATATATCTTCGCCTCGAAGGTGCCGGCTATCGCCCGCCGCGGGTGGCAAGTATTGGGTCATACAACACGGCGTCGCGGATCGGCTTCGCGCTCCGCAACGGTGCCCCTGTAATTGTCTTTGTCGACAGCAACAACAACAATCGGGTCTCGCTCATGCAGTCCTTGTTTGAGTCTACAACCATACAATCGGTGATGATGCCGACAGGCTCGGTGAAGGCCCTGGACTGGGGCCTGGTCACAGGCGACTCGCTCCTCGACTTTGTCGTTGTCGACAATGACGGCATCAAGTTTGTTCCCAGCACTTCTGTCTACACGTTCAGTCCGCCAGTCCTGGCCCTGGCTACCACTGATGTTGTTGATGTTGTGTTTGCTGATGTCGACGATGATGCTGACTTGGACATCATTGCCGCTGGCAAGTCAAGCAAGAAAGTGATCTGGTTTCCCAACTCGGGCTCCGAGCCCGCGTTCTCCGAGCCTAGCTTGTCTTTCGACTTGGCCAACCTTGCCAGTACTCCGGTGCGTCTTCTGGTTGCTGATCTTGACAGCTTGGGCGTGTTAGACCTGGTTGTGATCTCGGATTCGAGCCCTGCAGTCGCGTTATTCAACATGAGTGCCGTAGCTCGTCCACTAGCCGATGCCAGTGTCTCGGCTGCTGCCTTTGTTGACGTCGACGGCGACACTCATGCAGACATGGTTTTCGTGGAGGTGGAGGGCAGCGGGTCCAGCCTCTTCTTTGCTGCCAACCGTCACGGCAACGGGTCGCTCGAAGAACCGAAGCTGGTGGACGCTGTTTCACCGGCTGCCTCCGCTCTGGTTGCAGTCACTCGGGTGGATATCGATGGCAATGGCGTGTCGGATACTGTCCTTGCGTCTTCCGACACAATTGTGTGGCTCCCTGCCGACGGCGTTCTCGAGAAGGTACTTGTTGTCGCAGATCTTACGTACACGCCCACGTTTCTCCTCGGCGCTGACTTGGATGGCGATAGCGACGCAGACCTAGCTGTTGTAGTCAGAAGCGGTAGCAGGGTGGTGATTCTCGCCAACGACGACGGCGTTGGCAGAGTCTGGTCCGAGTCGTCATGGTCAATCACCTCGGGCTCGTTTTACCAGCCGGAGCTAGCGGCTACGGGTGACATCGACGGCGACGGCTTGCTGGACCTAGTCATCTCCGGCAATAATGGCGTTGTGTGGTACAACTCGACCGGGCATGGCGGCGTCGTTACTAATCCCCCAACTCTGGCGAACACACCGGGCTGGCAGTTGCTGATTTCGACGGCGATGGCGACCCCGACGTTGTGGCCACAGGTCGCATGCTACCGCCCACTCTGTTTATTAACGACGGTGCCGGTGGCTTTGGAAGCTCGTCGCCTGTGGGCGAGTACGCTGCGGTTGAGAACGCGCGCCTTGCGGTCATCGACGCAGACCATGACGAGTTTCCGGACCTGGTTGTGGTCCAGTACGAGGGCGCGCTCGTCGACGTAGTTGTCAACAGCAACGGCATCTTAGGCAACACCGTCGTCCACTTGTATGACACCACTGCCCGCAACGATGGCGACACGGTAGAGGTGGTCGTAACCGATGTCAACGGCGACTTGTGGGAAGACTTGATCATTGAGCAGCAAACTCCGCACAAGCTGCGCTTGGTACTCTCAGGCGCGATCGCCGCAAGTTACAATCCTCCCGTCGACGTCATGGACATCACGAGTTTGACTCGCGGTCTGTCTCCAGGCCTTTCTAGCACCGGCGAGTGGCACCTAGTCCTCGCCTCGAGCAGTGTCGTCCGCAAGCTTTCAGGGAACATGCTGCCGGCCCAGCCTGCTACCAGTGGCAATGTTGTGACTGCATTGGCCGCGCCCAACATTGTTGTGGCTTTTGCAGCTGGTGATGTCAACAACGACGGGGTGGTGGATGTTGTCATCCTAGACCACCTCGAAGGCCTTGGCTGGTTTGCCGGTGTAAGCGATGGCACCGGTGCCTTTGGTCCGTTGCAGATCATCCGAGGCGGTGCCGCCACTTCCGGCACTCGAATTGTTGCGCTCGGAGACTTTGATGCGGATGGCGACTTGGACTTGTATGTGTCCGGCGGGCCGAGACCTGGTCTCTTTCTCAACACTGATGGACGCGGTACTTTCAGCGCTAGCTCGGAGCTTACTTTGACTAGCTTGCGCGACGCCCAGATTGCCGATGTCAACAACGATGGGTTCGCAGACCTGGCCACCATCCGCACGACGTCACCCGATGTTACCGCGTATGTCAACAATGGCGATGGTACGTTCGGCGGTCACACCCTGTTGGCTACGCTCTCGAGCAAGCCGCAGGCGCGGAACAACATGCTGTTTGGTGATGTTGATGGCGATGGCGATTTGGACTTGGTCGTTCAAGTCGAGGATGCGCTGGAGTGGTTCGAAAACACCGGCAGCCTCCCGCTGGCCGGACGCGGTGTTGTTGCGGCGGACATGGGCCCCGACTTTGACAGCCGTGAGTTTACGCTCGCGGACATCAACGGTGACGGCAGACTCGACATTGTCTGCTTCAACTACACGACTCTGGCGGTGTTCTTTTTCGAGAACTCGCTTTTGCATCTCGCGGCCAAGCCATCTCGTCAACGATATCCTCCTTCTCATCGTCAGCTGATGTGGCCGCCGATGACATCGACGGCGATGGCGATGGCGACATTGTCATTTCGGAAGCAACCCGGATAGAGATGCTTCGCAACGACGGCGACTCTGGCTTTGCCTCGCTGCCGTTTACGGCCGCGCAGGAGTTACAGGGATTCAAGAGAATCATGCTCTTAGACATTGATGGTGACGGTGACAAGGACGTTCTGGCATCGCGCAACAATGGGCCTGTGTCGCTGTCGTGGTTTGCCGTGGCCAGCCAGACCGCGTTCACGCCTTCACCACCTGTGGTGTGGTCTGATGCGGTTGGGGCGTGCCGTGGCAGCCTGTCATCATTTGCCTGTGTGTGGGAGAACGTGCGGGCGATAGCATCGCGGTGCAAGGCGGGTGTGGCACGGCCGCCAATACCACGGACCTTTGGCTGCATGGTCGACGCGCACGCGGTGGTTACTTCCAAGATCGACCTTGTCGACGTCTCCTTCAACTGCAGCGTGCCGCGTGGCGTCGCTGCAGAAACCGTCGGGGGGTCCTCTTTGATGTGCGGGGAGATGGCGAGCTGGCTCTCATCAACGGCTCTGTGTCAGACATGGGCGTGGCCCGAGTCTCTGCCTCGGGCTCACCAGGTCTGCGAGTAGTCGGCGGCAAAGCATTGCTTTCCCGGTTTGATGTCTTGGGCGCGGCGTCGACGCCCGAGGTCAACGCTCTTCGCACCGACGTTGGCGTCGGAGGTGCGGCATTTGTGGGGTCAGGCGGAAGACTGATGGTTACGCATTCGACGTTGAGCCAATGTACGGCGTCGCAGGCCGGTGGTGCTATTGCAGTGCTTGGCAGTGGGTCAGCGTGCGAGCTGCGCTCAGCGACGATCACAGGCTCATCGGCACCGCAGGGTGGTGCCGTCTCAGTTGCCTCGAACGGCGCGCTCATCGCGAGTGGGGGTGAGATCAGCCACAACTTGGCGACGCTTGGAGGCGGCCTGTTCATGCGGCCAGAGGCCAGCGTGGTCATGAGCGATGTGGCGGTTCTGGGCAATGTGGCGGCTGGCGGCGGCGGCGGGCTCGCGCTCCTACCGTTCACCATCGACGGACTTGCGGCAAGCGTTGACGCCGGCTTGCTGCCGATGGCGCCGGCCGGATCGTCGACGACTGCGGTGCTGACGCTGGAGCGGGTGGTGATGCGGAGCAATACAGCAGTCGGCGTCGGCGGCGGCATGTTTGTGTGCGGCGCAGGGGTCTCGCTCGTCAACTCGGTCGCGTTTGACGGTAACCTCGCGGCGAGCGGGGGGCCGACGGCGAGACATCAGCGGATGCTTTCCTGTGTGCGCTTGCTGAAGCGCCTCCATCGCCGCCGGGCACCCTCCTCTGGCTCAACGCCACACAGCCTTGGGCCGTTCATACCGCCATGCGAGTCCATGGCCCGGTCGCGGCTCTAGAGTGGCGAAAGCAGCCGGACGGAAGCATGCAGGCTGGTTCGGCAATGGATGGTACGTTTGGAGCTCGCGACGTGTTTGGCCACGCTGTAGCGTACAGCGCCCAAGTCACCGTCCGCTACACGGGGCCGTCAGTGGTGAGCAACCCGGCGCCCAATGCGCGGATCGAGACGTTCAATGTGAGTGTACCCGACACCCTCATCAACGTGGCAGCGAACAGCGTGGCTAGTCCTCCGGCAATCGTGACGCTAACGCTCGAGTTTATCCAGTCCGAGTCTGCACTTGGCGTCCTGCCGCTAACCACAAGTGCAGCTGTGATGCCGTGCGGAGGAGGGTTTGGCTCGTCGATGGTGTCAGCGACCGAGATGACGTGTGTGGCGTGTCTGGAGGGCACGTACTCGGAGGTTACGGCGTATGAGGCGTGCATCCCGGTAGAGCCGTGCCTGGAAGGGTCGTTCGATGCGGCGGGTAGCACGGGCAACAAGCCGCAGTGTATTTGTAAGGCTGGCTTTTTCTTTGTCAAGCGGCCGGCACCGGGATCAAATCTTGTCGAGTGCGCAGAGTGCCCGCCTGGCGGGGTGTGCACCGAGGGCCTCAATCCGCCGTATCCTGCTGTCGGGTGGTATGCAGCGAGCAACGGTACGTTTGTGCGATGCAAGCGGCCCGAGGCGTGCCCGGGCGGAGTGGATGTTGCATGCGCACCGGGTTATACCGGGTACATGTGCAACGCTTGCAAGAAAAAGTACTACTCGGACTCTGCATCAAAGTGCGTGAGGTGCCCTCCGGGATCACCGGGCATCCTCGTCGGCGGGCTGCTCTTTGTCCTCGCAGTGGCCGTTGGCGCGGCCGTGGTCATCGGGCTGGGGCTGATGAAGGCCGGATCTGGGGGTGGCGGCGATGACGAGGGAGGCGAGACCCGAGAGAGCGGAAGTGCCAAGACGATTGGCCAACTGCGCGAGCGTAAGATGCCTGCGTCGGTTTCGATGGCTGTGGTAGCGTTCCAAGTCCTCGGCGTCCTTGCGGACGCCAAGTTCTCGTGGGGATCGCGTTCCAAGTCGATGCTGAGGGCGTTCAACGCGTTCAACGTCGACGTCAACTTATTTGCATCCGAGTGCTCGCTCGACAGCTTCCATGTCAAGTACGCAGTGTCTGTGCTCCTCCCTCTGGTCCTGCTCGCGACCGCCATGGCGGGTCTCGTGGTGGCGCGGGTGAGTTTTCTCGCCGGTGCGCTGGGAGGCGTCTCGCTGGCGACGCTACTCGACGCGGTGCTGTTCAGCCTTGGACCGCTACTGTACATCCCGATGTCGCGGGCCACGTTTGTCATCTTTGACTGCACGCGGCTGCCGAATGGCGACGTGGTGCTGGACGTGGATCCGGGTGTGGCGTGTTTTGATTCGGCGTGGTGGAGCGTGATGTGGGTTGGACTGCTTGGACTGGGATGCTACGTTGTCGGGCTGCCAGCGTACTGCCTGGCGGCGCTGTGGCGTAACAGGTCGACGCTGACGGACCCGGTCACGTTTGGACGTTACGGGGGCCTGTACCGGCTCTTCCGTGCGCCGTACTGGTTTGGCGGAGTGGCCGATCTGTGCAAGCGACTGGCAGTAGTGGTGGCGGCGGTCTTTGTCTCTGACTCTCAGGTCCTGCAGGTTGCGCTCCTCTTTGCAGTCTTGTTGATGTGGCTGGTGGGGGTGGCGCGGTGGCGGCCGTACTACTTTCCGCTCTACAACACCATCGACATGCAGCTGACGCTGGCGCTGCTCTTTGTGCTCCTCCTTGGTCTCGCGTCGTACGCCGAGCGCAACTCGTCGTCGTCGTCGTCGAACGCGCTGTTTGGCACGGTTGTGCTCGCCGTGGTGGCGCTTGTTGCGCTTGCGGCGTGGGGAATTGTGCGCGATGCGCTCGAGATATTCAACGCGCGTCGCGGCCGGTACGGGACGGTGCACGCACGGGCAAGAAAACTCGCGCACGCGCTCGAGCTCGAGCTCGATGACCTGGACATCGGCCCAGTTGAGCGGCAAGCGGTGGTGGTGGCCATGGCCTCGCTCCGCGGCGGAGCAGTTGTCGAAGTTGACTTTGAGGGTGCCGTGGCGGACGACGACGATGGCATTGTCATGGACAGCATGGCGACGCCGTTGAGCGAGTTGGATGAGCTGGCATCACAGTCCGTAGCATCGTTGCCGTAAACCGTCTCGTGATGGAGCGCAACGGGTTGCTGGTGGCGGCCGAGCGGCGGTGTCGACTGGGACCTCCAAACCACGACCTTTTTTAGGGCAGGCGGAGACCTCCCACCACTCGTCCACCACTGCTGCAGGACGAATGAGTGCGGAAGCAAGCACGAGCACGAGCCGTAAGCGAGTGCGGGACGAGGATGGAGATGGTTTTACGCGTGACGACGGCGGGCGGACCGGCAAGGCGGCGCGCGGGCTGGACGGTGAGGCCGTGCCGGGTGTGCCCGGGCTGACGGTAGTGACCGACGCGGTGAGCCCCGAAGACGAGTTGGCGCTGCTGGCACAGGTCGACAACGGCGAGTGGATGACGTCACTCAAGCGACGGGTCCAGCACTACGGCTACCGGTATGACTACCGAAGTCGCAAGGTGGCGCCCGAGTCGTATCTCGGCGAGCTGCCAGAATGGAGCAAGCAAGTGATGGCTCGGCTGGGAGCGGCAGGCGACGGAGAGTTTGACCAGCTCATCGTCAACGAGTATGAGCCCGGGCAGGGCATCTCTGCCCACATCGACTGCAAACCGTGCTTTGCGGGCGTCATCGTCTCGGTCTCGCTCGGCTCGGGTGCGGTGATGCGGTTTGCCAAAGACGACGTTGTGTGCGACGTGTGGCTCCCAGCGCGGTCGGCGGTCGTTCTCACCGGGCCTGCGCGATGGGAGTGGAGCCACAGCATTGCCGGGCGCAAGTCGGACAAGGTTGGCGGGGTGCGCATCAAGCGGACGCGACGGGTCTCGCTCACATTTCGCACTGTTCGGTTGGCCGGCAGTGAGCCAGCTACCGGTGAGTAGGCTTGGCGGGCGCGGCGGCGGCGGCGGCGTCAGCGAGGTCCCTGTCGGCGACAGCGGCGACAGCAACAAAGTGGTTGACCATAGCTGCCAGCGGCGGAAGCCAGCGGTTGCGGAGACCCTCGACGGCAATAAAGACGCCGGCCTTGCGGGCGATGGCGTAGTCGGGGGTGACGGTCAGCTCGATCTTGCGCATAAAGTTTGCGGTGTGATCGATGACGACGACGACGAGGGTGTAGACCTGGGCGCGACCACAGAGCTCGACCTTTTCGACAACGTATCCCAGCGGTGGGTGGTAGGAGGTGTCGTTGGGGGCAGCCCATGGCGGAGGTGCGCCAGCCGGCTCGCCGGGTAGCGGCTTGCCTGCGGCGTAGTGGACCGAACGCCAGCCCTCCTCGAGCGCCTCGGCATACATCGAGTCTGCGATGGGAAAGACACGCTCGCGGACAATGAGGTTGTAGTCGAGCAAGCCATCGAGGCCGGCGACGGCGTCCAGCCCCGAGCCGGCACCGACCGGTGCGTACTGCAGGAGCTGCGAGACTCGCGACGAAAAGGCAGAAGAGTAGCGAGTGCCGTCCGAGGCAACAAAGGCCACGCCGTTGACCTTGAACGCCACGCCCAGCCGCGAAACAACTTGCGGCGGAGCAAGCAGCCGTCCACGCCCGTCGAGCTCGCCGGCCTCGCGGCGGTAGCCGAGCGCGGTCTCGAGCGCAAGCGACTCGACCCAGGAGGCGTCATCGGTATCAGCGTCGTCCGACTCGGGCTCGCGTTCGGGCTCGGCAGCATCGGTGTCGGCGGCACGGGCCTTGCGCATGCGAGCCAGCTCTGAGTCGATGAACGGCGCCAGCGGCTCGACGCGGTGGGCCAGCGAAGCAAAGAGGTACGCGCCGAGGCTGGTGAGGGTGACGGCGCCGGCAGCCAGGCCCCATGAGGAGCGGGAGGACGGCAGCGGGAGCGAGCGGAGGCCGAGCCACGACTTTGTGCCTGTGGAG
>NW_013657665.1:545509-548948 GCF_000142905.1 Thecamonas trahens ATCC 50062 | reverse complement strand
AGGGGAGGAGGGGCGGGTGGGGTGGGGTGGGGTGGGGGGGGGGGGGGGGTAGGCAGACTGACCGCACTTTGGGGCGGATTCGGACGACAGAAGTGGCAGGCCACTACCTTGCGGTGGAGGGACAGTCCCGCCCACCCCCACCCGACCGACAGACTGACAGACCGACCAAGCAAGCAACCCGCCTCTCTTTCTCTGTTGCTGGTTGATATGCTCGCTCCTGACCGCGTACGGGTGCGACAGGCCGACGTGGCGTCTTTCATGGCAGCATTGGCCGCAGAGGTGGCGGCGGTCGACTCTGGTTGCTCGAAAGGGAGCGGGAGGAAGCGTGGGGCTGGTGGCGAGGGCGCCCGGGGGCAGGATCGGTCACCGAACGTGCGCATGGCGGAGCTGAAGAGTTGGATGATGCAGACGCTTGAGTTGGACGGTGGCGAGGAGGCCGTGGCCGCGGCGCTGGACGCGCTACACGCTGCGGTTGTCTCTGCTGCCACTACACGCGCCAGCACTGACGACCCGCTCGCTGCCGATCCGGAGACGATTGACTCGCTCGTGGTAGTGGCAGACATGGCCGCTTCCGGTCGCTTCGGGCCAAGCCGTGCCATCGCCCGTCGGCCCACTCTGTCTGCGCCCGGCACCGGACGCCAGTTGGCCAGCGTGGCTGTCGACCCATTCATGGCATTGTTTGGCGTCATCCAAACAGCGAGCGTTGCGTCGCACACCTCGCCCGCTGCGCCCGCTCCAGCGCCGGCCCCGGCGCCTGCCTCAACCCCCGCTCCAGCGCCTGCCTCAACCCCCGCGCTTGCGCCTGCCTCAGCCCCCGCGCCTGCGCCCGCCAAGGCACTCGTCTCTGCGTCCGCATACAGCGCACTCCTCGACGATGGGAACTCCGACAGCGTGGCCCAAATCATGGCCGCGCTGCCGCCGCTCAATCGGAGACTCGAAGAGCAACTCGGAAGAGCGAGCATGCATTTCGGGAATCGGAACAAGTTGCTGACATCGTTTGACATCGGCTTGGAGCAGCTGCCTAGCATCGAGGCGGTCGAGTGGCGCGAGGCCGAGGCGCGTGCGCTGGTGGCGGACGACGCGGAGCGGATTGGCACAGACGGGGAGGCCGAGTGGGCGCGGCTGCCAACCTTTGTGCTGGTGAGGATCCTCGCCGTCTCCCGAAAGTGGACGTGGCTTGGTACGGTGGCGGCAGTGTGCAAGCGTTGGCGGCGGGTGGCGATGCTGGTGGCGAGCTCGTGCCAGCTGCGCCTCGACAATTTGCTCAAAGTCGACTCGCCGATTGGCATGACCAGCGGTGCGATGGAGGCTCTCTTTGGCGGCAACCCTCTGTTCGCAAACGTGCCGTGTGTCACTGCCAGTCACATGCTCGGAGTGAAGGCAGCCAAGCTGATGCCGATGCTGCGGACGCTCCAGCACTGCAACATGCTCTATCTCTCCAAGTGCGGGATCAACAACGAGTGTGTCCAAGTCATTTGTGAGAACATGCCGCAGCTGCGGATGTTAGCCATTGACTGGTCGATAGCGAGCCTCGAGATTCTGCCGGTCATCTCCCACTCGCTCCGGCACTTGAGCAGGCTCGACTTTTCGGCGCGGCTCATTACGGTCGACTCGTTTGAAACGCCTGCAGCGGACCTTTTGGACCGCATTGCACCGATGCCCAAGCTCGTGGATCTCAACCTCCACAACCGTTTTGACATGTTCCGGTCGCAGCCGTCGCTCTTCTCGAAGTTCCTCAGCAGGGTTCCGAACCTTACCGTCCTCGACGTGACGGCGTCGATCTCCTCGGAGCAGCTGCCGTCGTTCAAGAAGACGCAATCCGGGGCGGCAGTGACAGGCTTTGCCGCTGCAGCCGGCCAGGTCGAATCGGCAGTCCCGGGTACCATGTTGCCGCACGTCGGGTGGCTCACACCGTCCGATTTGCGCGCTGTGGGGCGGCTGACTCGACTGACTCGACTCCGGCTCAGCTGCGCCAACGACACCATTGTCGACGCTCATCTCCCGCTCTTGGCTTCGCTCAAGAACCTGCGCGAGCTCACGCTCGAGGGAGCTGATACCAGTGTAGAGGCGCTGGAGCGGCTGGCGGAGAGGTCGTGCCCGAACCTCGTCACACCGAGCCGACGGAAAAAGGTCAAGATCAAGCGTGGCAAGTGGCGCCGGCGCGGTCAAGGAGGTGCCAGTGGAAGCTCAGCCGGTCCGTCAGGGCCGTCCGGACTTAACTAAACGGCGAGGTTGGACCAGACAGGTATGACATTTAGAGGTGCCGGCTAGCGCTCCGCCGAGACAGCAACGACGGTAGCGGCAAGGCGCTCGTTGATGGCGCGGAGATGGTCGAGGTTGGAGGCGGCGGTGACGGCGGCGACAAGCTGAGCCTGCAGATTTGTGTGGTGGGCGCGCGAGGTGGCGGCGGCGGATGAGGGGCGCGAAGCGGCGTCTGTGGCCGAGGTGGAAACAAGGCGCTGGAGAGCCGAGACAAAGTCATGGGCGCCCTCTGCAGCGTGGACGTCAGCAGTGACGGCGTCGAGCTCGGCTTGGGCCTTGGCGATGAGGGCCTCCTGGTGGGCGATGTGCTTCTTCTGGGCGAGGATTTTTGCGCGCAGGTCCTTCTTGGCGTCAACAACGGCCGCAGTGCCGCGCTCGAGCGAGCGCTGCTCGTCCATAAGGCTGAGCAAGTTGTGGAACTCGCCCTCGAGCTCGGCTTGGAAGCGGGTGTACTCGGGAAAGGCAGCGCCCTCCATGCGGAGCTGCTCGATGGTCTTGCGGACGAGGGTCATGACCACGTCAAGCTCTTTGACGGTCTGACCAAAGGCTTGGACGCGCGCCATGCGGATGAGGTTGGAGAAGCCGCCGGGTGCGGCGCGGTCAAGGGCGACGCGACGGCGCTTGACGGAGACGGCCTGGGCGGCACGCGGCGTGACAAACGTCGGCACGGCACCCTGGCGGGCCAGCGCGCCCTCGTCGCGACGGCGCTTGAGCGTGGTGGTCGGCGGCGGCATGAGTGTGGCGGCAGCCATGACTCCTGCGCGCTGCGGCGTGATCTCGGCCCGGGCTGGTGCCCGCGGCCGCGCCGGCGCGAGCGACGACGACCGCGAGCGCGAGCGCGACTGCGACGAGATACGCGAGCGGACGGCCGCAACCCACTGCTGCTGGTCAGCAGTAAGCGCGCCGGTTGTTCCCGCCAGCCGCGGGGCCACTACCGGCCCGCCAAAGCCAGAGAGGCCAGCCTGTGGCGGCGGCCGCGGCGAGTCCATGCCCGGCGAGAAGGCCGGCGGCGAGGCCGACGACTCGGAGCCTGAAAAGGCGGCAAGCATGGTCATAGGGCGGGCAGTGGCGGCACGGAGGCCTGTGGGACGGACCCTCAGCAAGGCGTCCTCCTGCAGTCTGCGGGGGACCTGAGACATGGCTACTGGCTGGAGGGGATGAGGGAGGGGTGAGGTGA
>NW_013657665.1:542810-545409 GCF_000142905.1 Thecamonas trahens ATCC 50062 | reverse complement strand
ATAGGGGGGAGGGGGATAGGGGGGGGGGGAGTGGGTGCATGGTGGCGGTCTGTCCCTGGCGCCCCTGCTTCCCTTTTGGCGCTGCCCTTTGGGCGCTGCCTTTTGGCGCTGCCCTTTTGGCGCTGCCCTTTGGCGCTGCCTTTTGGCACTGCTTACGACGCGAGGGGGGTAGGGCTCCGTCAGCTGGTAATGGGTTGCTGCCGTGGATGACGAAGCTGCTGATGGGCTACAGGGGGGGAGGCGCGAGGGCAGAGGGGACGACGGCGCGGAAGGTTAAGACGATGCGCGGGAGATGGCAGTCGGCGTCGCGGACGAGCCGATGGCGGAAGAGGCTCTGGGTCATGCCGCCCATGATGAGCACGTCGCCGTGGGCGAGATCCAGGACAAGATCGGTGGGTGTGGGAGTGGCAAGGACCTCGGCTTCGGCGGCAGTGAGCGGGCGGTGCTTGCGGGCATGTCGGGCGTCGTTCTGGGCGACAAAAAGGTCAGAGGCGGCGCGAGAGCGAAAGTGCAGCCCACGTGTGGCGCCGAGCGAGACGGTGACGATGGGTGAACCTGGGACGAGATCGTCCTCGGCATCCGAGTGCCAGCCCACAGCCTGCGAGCCATCGATGTAGCAATTTGCGAGGCACGCGTTCCAGTACTCGTCGTCGCCGCGCTCGAGCGCGTCGGCGAGCCAAGCGCGGACAGCGGAGACCGCCGGCGGAAACGCGCGGCCGAGATTGGCCTTGCCCGAGTAGGTATAGACAACGTCGGCCGCCGAGGCAAGGAACGCGGTCAGGCGCGGCTCGCGGACCACCCGCCCACCCACCGTTACCTCATCCTGGCTCCACGCCATAGGACCGGAGCTCGTCGCCAGCGAGCCATCGACAATTTGCGCAGCCTCGTGCGCCGGCACGCTCGCCTCAGCCCAAGCCGCATCGGCGAGCTCGAGCGGGAGCAGACCCCGTCCGACTGCCACGTACGCAAAGGTATCTGCGGTGTCGTGCAGGACGTGGACGCTAAAGCCGCGGGCAGCGGCGATGGCGGCCTCGGCCCGGGCGAGGTCCGGGCTCGCTGCCGCGGCGGAGACATTCGATGGCTTCGACGGAGAAGACGCCATCCGTGTCAGGAGTGAGGTGATGCGAAGTTTGACGTTGTTTACTACAGCGCGATACTGCCGACAGAGTGGATGCGGGCAACTACTCGTCATCAGAGAGCGAGCCGCCGTAAATCTGCCAGGCGAGGACCGACTTGGCAACGAGCGAGAGGACGAGGTAGACCTTTTCGCCGAATCCGTACGATGCCCACCAGCCGACGCCGAGGTACTGCAGCAGCTGGTTGACGCCAAAGGAGAAGAAGAGAATAAACTCGGAGATGATGATGCCGTAGACAAACCCGGGTACGGTCGACGAGCCGATGATCTGGAACCAGAGCCCGATCCAAGGGATGATGCCGGCAAAGCAGCCAAAGATGAATGGAGTGTACGTCGTCTCGGTCCGGCTCGGCGGGTTCATCTTCTCCTGCAAATGGCCAAACATGATCATGGAGACGTTGCATCCGATGACCCCGAGCTGAGTCACAAACTGGGTCATGCCGGTGTAGAGCGAGATGAGCGAGATCATGATGGTGGCCGAGATGGCGTACTCGATCCAGCGGAAGCGGTTGATGCCAAGCGCGAGGTCCTTCTCGTACCGCCCGCGGAAGACGCTAGCCGTCAGCCCGTGGTCGAGCGCAGCGAGGAGGAGGAAGACGCCGACCATGACACCGACGTCGACATTGAACTGTTTGCCCGGCGCTGGGAGGGCCGAGCCTGGCGGGCCGTCCGGAAAGGCAGCGGTGATGGGAATGCGGAACCCGGTACCGAG
The DNA here is from genome assembly GCF_000142905.1 of Thecamonas trahens ATCC 50062. Lineage (NCBI taxonomy): Eukaryota > Apusomonadida > Apusomonadidae > Thecamonas > Thecamonas trahens. The sequence goes on along the minus strand of NW_013657665.1, from coordinate 543,562 downwards.
CGCCATGATCGCCACGCCCTGCACCGCATGCAGAATGGTGAGCCCGACGTTCCATGCCCACACGTTGTCCAGCCGCGCCGCATCGATGCCAGTGGCCAGCGGCTGTTGACGGGCGAGAACGTTGAGCCACGGCCGGTTGCCACCGGCGGACCCGCTCTCGCTTGACGAATGCGTCGTAGTTCCGTGCTGGCTTGACGAGTAGGACGAGGTTGTGGACATTGGCGCGGTTCGTGTGGGGGCCATGCGGGGGGGAGCGGTGTAGACGAACTGCACTGTATGTCCGTGTCGGTGCGTGTGACGGCCTTTTTGTTCGTTGAGACTCCACACGGTCACGTCATCCCGTTCCTGTCAACATCGACTTCCCGAAGCATTGCTATTCTGACGTAATCCAGAGGATAGCGCTGTGGCGGACCAGACAGGCATTGGCTTGCGCTGGGTGCGCATGCAGCCTGCCTACTGGTTGGCGATAGACCAGTAGCAGGCGCCCGGCCGTGGCTGGCTGGGATCAGGCTGGGCTGCTGTCTGGCCCAGTCTAGCAGTGTTCGGGCGCCGTGACAACAACAGAGTGGACAAAGATAATGTTCCGCAGGATAAGGGGCGGCTGCTGTCTGGTTTTGTGTGTCTCGTCAGTGGGCTTTCGATGGGCGCGGTCCATGAGCCGTCGATGGGCACGGTCCATGAGCACCCCACGAGCAAGCGGCTGCTGGAAACTGCGACCTTTTTACACCTCACCGAATAAGCGAAACGATGGC
>NW_013657665.1:540100-542300 GCF_000142905.1 Thecamonas trahens ATCC 50062 | reverse complement strand
CCCTACAGGCGCCACCCACACCCCACCCCCACCCACCACCCTACCCCCCCCCACCCCACACACACACATACACCACTCTTACCCACACACCACACACCATCACGCTATGGCTGCCTCTCTCGGCTCTCAAGGACGAAAGAGGCCGGCAGTGGCCGAGGCAGTGGTGGCGGCTCGGGCGGGGAAGCGGGCCCGGGGGCTCGGGCGGCGGCGGCTTGTGGCGCATCTCGACGTCGACTGCTTCTACGCGCAGAGCGAGGAGATCGCCGACCCGGCGCTCGTCGGCAAGCCGGTAGGCGTCAAGCAAAAGTATTTGCTGGTGACGTGCAACTATGTGGCGCGGAGCATGGGCGTGGCCAAGATGTCCAAGGTCGCCGATGCGCTGCGCATCTGCCCCACGCTCCACGTTGTCAACGGGGAGGATCTGACCCGCTATCGAGAGGCATCTGCTGCGATCTGCGCCGCACTGCGGACTGCGCTCGACAGCGTGGCTGCGCGGCTTGGTCTCGCCCGCGTGCCGGTCGAGAAGCTTGTCCTCGACGAGCTGTACATGGATCTCTCAAGCGTGGTTGCCGGCCTCGAGGCCGCGCCGCAGGTGGCGACATCAGTGCTGGCAGCCGGTGCTGCCGTCGAGGCCGTCCATGTCCTGGGACCGGGGCCTGGAGGGTGTGGATGGGTCGCGCTTGAGTCTTGCGATCGGTCGCTGGCGCTGGCTGCGGCGGTGCTGGCGATGGCGCGGGCGGACATCAAGGCCGCGACCGGCTTCACTACCTCGGGCGGCGTGGGCAGCTCCAAGCTCGCGGCCAAGCTTGCATCGCAGGCGCACAAGCCGGCGCAGCTGTCGGCCATGGGCGACGCCGCCCTGGTTCACTGTCTCGGTGCATGTCGGGTGCAGCCGTGACCGGCATTGGGTACGCCACCCGCAAGATGCTCCGCTCCGAACTCTCAGTCGAGACCGTGGCCGAGCTGCGCAAGTTTGACGCAGCGTTTCTAGCGCGGTTTTTTGGCGAGGCCAAGGCACGGTGGCTGTACCAAGTGGCGCGCGGCGTCGACAACGACCCGGTCGTCGACACCGTTGCCGGCGATGGCGGCGGGGGCGGAAACGGCGTGCCGCGGCCCAAGTCGATGTCGGTCGAGGACTCATTTCGCGGGTGCTCCGACTGGGCCAACGTCTCGACACGCCTGCATCTGCTTGCCGGCGATCTCGCAGCGCGGATGGTGGCTGACGCTGCAGCCTTCTCCCGCCGCGCCTGCAAGATGCGGGTCTCGTTCCGGTCCGCGGGCACCCGGCGAAGCGCATCCAAGACGAGCGCGCTGCCGACCGAGCTCGGCGCCATGTACACGTTTCCAGTGCGTGACGACAACGGCAGCCCGCTGACGGGCGCCTCGTCTGCGCTTGAGGTCTACGCCGCCGTCATCGCTCGCCACGGTGTCAAGCTCGTCAAGCGCGCCATCGGCTCTGGCTCGTTTGCCCTCACCCTCCTCGGCCTCACCGTCCTCGACTTTGAGCCGCTCTCTGCGACGCCAAGCCGGGCGCTCACATCATTTCTCGCACCACCAATGCCAAGCGCCGAGCCGCCGGCTCCATCCGTGCGCGCCAAGGCCGTCCATTTCAAGGGGCAAGCCCGGCTACTGCCTCCACCTGCGGCGCCGTGCTCACCACCGCGAGCAAAAGCAGGCGCTGCCGCAGTTCCAAAGCCGCTTGCCCACTCGCCGCCGCTGCGATCCCGCCCGCGCCTCCTCACATCGTTTGCAGCGCACCTCCCGTCCCGTCCCGCGCCCGAACTGGCCCTCGCCCCCGCCCCCGCCCTTGCCTCCGACCCCGCCACCAAGTCCAGCGCTGACCCTCGCGATCGCTCCATTGGGCCCATCCGCTGCCCAGACTGCAAACGCGCGGTCGCCGTAGCTGACGTCGCCGCTCATGCCGCCATGCACGAGCGCAAAGCCAAGGCCACCCTCGACGGATTCTTCTGCAAGCCCACATAACCGTATTGCGGCCAACGCCCACAACGCGGCAGCGCCGACTGCCACCTCCCTCGGAACTCATTAACGCAGGCAGCGGTAGCGACACAAGCTCAACCACAACTCTTGTAACCACAGCCACACTCCTCCCTACACACACACACACACAGTATCATCACAAGTACGCCCCACCCGTACCCGCCCATCCCACCCCTCCCTCTCTCCCTCCGTCCCCCCCCCT
>NW_013657665.1:518735-523083 GCF_000142905.1 Thecamonas trahens ATCC 50062 | reverse complement strand
CCCCCCCCCCTTCCCTCCCGCACTTGCCCTTGCACCCATGGGATTACCCATCCCGCACGCTTTGACACAAGAGGGGGGGGTGGCGCTGTACTACAAGTTGGTACCGGTTGCACGCCGCCAACTGCAGCGCTCCGCCCCCACGTCTGCTGCCGTCGGTGCTTGCTACCTTGTGCAAAGTCACGCGCATGCGACCAAAGCGAACAGTGTTATTTTTGGCCAGCCAATCACAACCCAACATTTCGATTCACCTCGCATGCAGCCCTAGCCCGCGTCCTGTCCCGCCGCCCGCACAGGTGCAAAACGCTGCTTCGTGTGCCACAGACCACCACACCGGGGCCGCCATACAACCGCATGCTTCCGACGTGAGTAGCACCGCGATAAGCTCTTTAAACACGCGGTTATGGATGCATGATAGTTGTCATGCGGCACACCCGTCTGCGGCCCGCTGCGGCAAGAGAACCGCCGGTGTCGAAACACAGCCACCGTGTCGAAACACAGCCGTGAGCTGGCTAACTCCAACAAGCACTGTAAGCCTTTGCTTAGAGGACGTTGCAATTGAAGGATGCAGCCGTGTGGGGGAGGGGGGGCGTCTTGATGCGTACCAATACGTACTCCACCGCTCTGTCTGTGGCGGGTCACGCCGGGACATGCTCGAGTGACCTCAAAGGCACATGATTGGGTGCGGGCCGCAACAAGCCGCCGCCGCCATCTGGTACGCCTTCCGCCAACCGCCGCACCGCACCTTCCGCAGGCCATGCCAGCTTTTTCCCGGCAACCCCTTCCGCCATCCGCTACCTGCCTTCCGCCACCCGCTAGTTAGCGGTGATCACGAGATGCCCAACCCAGCTCGGTGCCTGCTGTCCGGGCCTGGCCAGCACCGTCCCGCCGTCTGGCAATGGCCACGACCAGCCAGAGGCGATCGACAGAGTTGCTGCGAGAGAGGGTGTGGTGATGAGGGCTGCAGGTTAAAGGGAGGGCTGCAGCGTTGCTCACCATCCCAGTCCATCGGCGCACCTTTACATGGCGGAGAGCCGAGAACAAAACGCGCCAGAACTTTGTAGATCAATCGATGCGGACATCACCAATGCCACACACGGACGCCACATCATTCTCCTCTGCGAAACCACATCACCCCATCCCATCCACTCCCCACCCATCCCAAACAACCTCTAGTACTCGCAATCATCCCCACCCACCCTCCCTCCTTGCCTCCATCGCCTGGGCAGCCGCCGCCACCAGTCCGCCGCCCGTGAACGGTCGCCTGTCACCGTATCCAGCACCCACACCTCCCTCCCCCCATCCTGCTCATGCTTCCGTACTCTCTCCGACGCCGACAACACCGGGGTGGGCCCGGGACTGGCACCAGTGGCGGGAGCAGCGGGCGGCTGCGCGAGGGCGCCAAGGTGAGCCTGGTCCGGGCCGGGCGCCCTGTCCGCGGCACCGTCCGCTTTGTGGGCCTCACACACTTTGCGCCGGGCATGTGGGTCGGCGTCGAGCTGGAGCGCAAGGCCGGCAAAAGTAACGGCTCTGTGGCCGGCGTCTCGTACTTTGTGTGCAAGCCGCGGTATGGGGTCTTTGTCCGCCCGGACGCGGTGCGGCTGCAGTTGCACGGCGGCGCCCGCCCGCCGCATCCGGGCCGGGTCATTACCTCGCCGGCCGCCGTGGCCTCGGTCTCCATCTCGGCGAGCATGGTCGACGCCATCGCCCGCCACGCCGCAGACGAGGCTGCCCGCCGTGATCGTGTTGCCGCACAGCGCTCGCGCTCGCGCCACGCCCGCCGAACTGCAGCGGTCGGCGCACGGACCGACTCGGGCGGCGCCCATGCGCTGCCGCTGCTGCCCCGCGAGGCTGTAGATCCACGCGGCGCTGTGCCAGCCCACAAGCGCAGGTACCACGCCAGCATGCAGGCGACCAAGTTCAAGGTCGGCGACTTTGTCAAGGCTGCCTACGACCGCATCGGTGTCGAGCTCCACGGCTTTGTCATTTCGGTTGGCTACCGCCCGGGCCGCTCCGGTCTCTGGATCGGCCTCGCTGTTGACTGCCCGCCGCACACACTCCCGCTCATCCCCAAGTACTGCGAAGTCGATCCTAGCACGCCGCCAGGCGCGCACGCGTCGGCGTTCTTTGTCCGCCCCTCGGCGCTGGAGCATGGTGACAAGAACGACTTTATTCTGTACTCGGAGCGCTCGCGCGCCGGGCGCGAGGCCGCCGCCGCCGCCGCTATCGATGCTGCCGCCGAGGCCCTTCTCGACGATGTCGACGCCGACGCCGACTCGCTCCTGAGCAACGTGCCGTCGTTCTGTAGCGATTCAGCAGGCGATGGCAGCGAGCATAGGCCACCACCGCCGGCCGACTGGTCGTTCTCGTCTTCGGACGACGAGTACGCGCCGGTTCCGGTCGCCGCCGGCCTCTCGGGAGCCCTACCACAGTGACCGGCGCTCACCCGTCGAGCGGTTCGTCTGCGGCTTGTGCCGCGTCGGCGTGGAGGAGGAAGCAGACGAGCTCAAACGTCGCCATGCACACCGCCCCGCCGATGCCCATGCGGATGGCCTTGGGTGCAAAGCCCTTGTAGCACGCGCTCAGGCCCTCCTCGCGGTAGATGGTGACCAGCGACGGGAGCGTCGACGTGTACTTGGGCGCCTGGCCCGGAACGACGACCTCGGCCTGGAACCGCGACTTGACGGCGTCGAACGGGGCGTTGAAGCACGTGGCGACAATGCCGGCCACAAAGCCGGCACCCAGAGTCTGCACCCCGCTGCCGAGCCGGCTCTCAGTCGCCGGGAGGAGGCTCTTGATGTGGTGCATGAGGCCAAAGTACACCGTGTTCCACACCATGTTGCGCCAGAGCGTCGGCCCGAGCCCACGGCCAAAGGCTGACAGCGGCTCGTCGCGCAGCATCTGCCGCAGGCAATCAAGCGTGCCGCTGTACTTGTTGTTGTACGCCTTGGCCTGCAGGCGGACCTTGGGGATCTGGAACAAATGCACAGCCGCTGCCTCGGCCACGCCTGACGCCAGTCCTGCTGCGCTCGCCACCGCTACCGACATCCCGCCGTTCCGCCGCTCGCCCTCGCGCCGCACCAGCTCGTACGTCGAGTACATCGCCGACGACTTGGGCACCATCCCAGCCATCTCGGGCAGCATACCACGATACAATCTGAGAAAGCCCTCGTTCCGCACAATGCTCACCAGCGCTTCCATCACAGACGGATTTGGCGTGGTCGAGATCTGAAACCGGGTCTTGATCATGTCTACCGGCTGTATTCCCCCCTCCCCTGGCCCTGTCAGTCCCCGATTCTTCCATTCGTGCCTTCGATGCGCTCCCTGCCTGCGCCCAGGGATCCTCCCCGCTGGCCTCCCCCGTCCCTTCCCCCCCCCCCCCCCCCCCCCCCCTTTCTCCCCCATCCCCACCACCCTCACCACCCCGACCACCCCTACCACCGCATCCCCACCATTTCACAGCCCGCCCGTACCTGGACAGCAACACACTCGGCCACGCCTCCAGCTGCGCCGGCCGCAAACAGCTTCCAGCTCGAGTCACTCGCCATTTCGCGCGCAGCAAAAGAGTGCGTCAGGTAGTCGCGCCTGCCTGTGCAGCCAGTGGAACGGCCTGGGTGGGCCCAGCGTCACCACCATCCTCCCTCTTCCCTCATCACCCTCGGCTTTCTTTCATTATCTGTTCTTCTCAGGCAAGACGGCCGATGAGGTATTTGGCCAGCTCCTCTGCAGCCTCATCCGAATGCCCCACGTCGTCAAACATCTCAGTCGCATCCAGTCCAGCGCCCTCCTACCCCTCCCCCCCCGCCGTTCCGCCATCCCGCCGTACCGGCATTCCGCCGTGCCACCATCCCGCCATACCGCCATCACCACCATCACCACCATCACCACCACATCCCCGATCCACGCCCCATTGATCGCCTCGGTGAGTCTGCCCGTTCCCCTCACCGGGCTGCCCGTCCCCCCCCTCCCTCCTCCCCCCCCCCTTCACACGACCAACACACACAACATGGGCACCATGCATATATGCCTCATGTGTGTGCATGCGTATGGGTAGGGGCGCGCATGCGCATGCGCCTGCATATGTATGTGTATGTATATGTCTGTCCGAGTAGGTGGCCGTACCAGCATGATGTCGCCACCCGGGTGCTCATCGAGGTACTCGGTGAGGTCATAGACAAGGCCACGGATGACCATCCACAGAGAGTCCTCCGTATTGTGCTGCTTCACCTCGGCAAGCGTGTATGTCGGCAGGCCGTCCGTGCTCATTCTTCCAGCCAGAGTGTAGTGTGCCAGGCTAGCGAGCTGAGCGGCCAGAAGTGAGTGTGGTGTGGGGGGGTGGGGTGGTGGGAGG
>NW_013657665.1:507823-518554 GCF_000142905.1 Thecamonas trahens ATCC 50062 | reverse complement strand
CTACCCCCCCCCCCTCCACCGCATGCCATGCCATTGCCATCCTCTCGTACAAAATATTCAACTTTTTTGGCTTTGGCGCTCTCCACCCTCCCACCTCCCCTCACCCCCCTCACCCCTGTCACCCACTCACACCCCTCCCTCCCTCCCTCCCTCCCTCCCTCCCCCCTTTCCCCCTCTTCCCCCTTCCCAACGGAAGGAATACACTCATGGGCCTCTTCTCCCGCGTGCTCAAGTCACGCAATGCGTCGTCGTCGCCGGCTTCCCATGCAGGCGCCAAGCCGCGCCGCCGGCGCTCGTCGGCCGCCAACGGGTCCAGGCGGCGGAGGAAGCGGGTCGACTTTGCGCAGGCCGGCTCTGCTGGCTCATCGTCCGCCGCGAGCGACTCGTCGACGCCAGTCTCGGCTTACTCGGCCTCGGCATGGGGCTCGGGTAGCTCAGGAAACTGCTCGTGCTCGGGCGAGACGCGGTACTACGGCTCGTTTGTGCCGTACCAGGCCCTGGCGCCCGAGTCTGGCTCGGGCGGCTCGGGCGGCTCGTACGAGTACGAGTACGCCTCGTGGACCGGCGACTCGGACTCGGATCTGACCAAGGCCGTCTTCCCGCAGGAGGCTAACCTCCTTGCCCTCAACGCCAAGTACGTCTTCCGTGATCGTATCTACCAGGGCGAGGACACGGTGGTGTACAAGGCCCTCCATCGCGAGAACCCGGGCAAGCTCCTCGTTGTCAAGATCATCGACGACGACCGCTACACCGACGACGAGCCGCCCAAGGAGGTTGCAAACCTGCTCACCCTGCAAGGCCACCCGTGCATCCCCGACCTCCTCGACTGGGCCCCGCTCCCGGCTACGGGCTGCTACGCCATCGTCCTGCCCTTTATCTACGCCTCCTCGGTCCTCTCCTCCGAGCACGGCCTCGTCGCCACATACCTCTATGACATCCTTCGCTCGCTCGCCCACGTCCACAAGCGCGGCGTCATCTACCGCGACGTCAAGCCCGACAACATCCTCTTTGATCGCCGCCGCCGCCGCGCCATGCTCGTCGACTATGACTGCGCCGCCCCCTACGACGACAACGACCGGCCCACAAGGTGTTACGGCACTCCGGGCTACATGGCACCCGAGGTTGCCTCTGCCTCACGCCGAGAGCGCGGCTACTCCACAAAGGTCGACATCTACTCGGCCGGCATCGTCATGCTCGAGCTCCTCCTCCACGTCCCGCCCTCCTCCCGCCGCGGCTTCCGCTCCCATGCCAAGGTCCGCCAGGCTCTTGATGCCAAGAAGGCCACCGATCCTGACGACTACAACTCGCCGGCATGGCGCATCGTTCGCTCCATGCTCGCCTCCGACCCTGAAAAGCGACCCACTGCAAAGCGCGCCCTCCGCCACGAGTACTTTGCCCTCAATCGCGACAACATCGATGAGACCCGTGCTGTCGCCACAGTCGTCGCTAAGCGACGCACCCACTCCAAGTCCAAGTCCAAGGCCAAGGCCAAGTCCAAGTCCAAGGCCAAGGCCAAGTCCAAGGCCAAGACCAAGACCAAGACCAAGGCCAAGTCGGGCTCAAAGTCCAAGTCGGGCTCAAAGTCGGCCAACTCGCGCCGCTCACGTTCGCGTTCGCGGTCTCGCTCCCGTGTCTCACATCTTCGCTAAACTCTGTATCCTTTCGCTCATCAAGCTACGCATGTTCGGGTGGTGGCGGCGGCGGCTCTTCGCCAACAAACTCGTCAGGCGGCGGCGGTGGAGGCTCGGCAGCCTTGCGCCGTCGCTTCGCTTTGCCACCCTCTGACCGCCGCGACGACCCGCGCCGTCCACGACCCGGCCGATGGCTGCCTTCCAACCGCCGCTTGGCCTTGCGCTCAGCGCGTGCGGTCTCTCGCGCTGCAGCCTTGGCCGCAGCCTTGGCCTCCTTGCGCTTCTGCAGCCGCGCCGCCCGCCGCGCCTCACGGGCTGCCCGCGCCTCCTCTGCTGCCGCAGCCTCGTCGTACACCACACCGCCTCCCGCAACCTCGGTCTCTGCAGCCTGGACCCGCTGCCGCTGCCGCCGCCGCGGCCTCTTCGACCGCATGCGCATGCGCCGCTGTCGCTGCCTCGCACCACCGCGAGTATGACATGGCGACGACGACGATGACGACGACGATGACGACGATGCCGTCGACGCTGGCGTCTCACTCTCGGACACCGATGAGTTGACCAAGCTTGCAGCCGCAGCCACAACCGACGACGGCGACGACGAGTCAGACGCCGAGCCCGGGAGAGCAGGTAGCTCGGGCGATGCGTCGCCATCGTCGCCGCTCGCACCATCAGCCTTGGCCGCCTCCACCTTGTCCCGCACCGGCGCGAGCACGTCGCCGGTTGCGGTGTGGCTAGGATCGTCGACTGGGTCGAGAGCGAGTCCCGATGGATTGAGCTCCATGCCCTTGCTGAACATACGCTTCTTGGCCTCCCGCCGCGCCGCTCGCGCCTCCTTGGCCGCCTTGGCCCGTCGCCGCACACGCAGCTCCTTGGCCTCCTGCTCCTGTGCCAGGTAAAACTCGTAGCCCTCGAGCTTGGCCGTCACCTTGGCCAGCTTGGCCTCCAGTCGCTCACGCGAGTGCCGTTCGATCTCCAGCTCCTTGCCCAGCATCGAGACCTCGTCCGCCAGGAATGCCATCTCACCCACCTGCTTGTCGATGATAGCCTTGCGGAGCTTGCACTCGTCCTTCACAGTCTTGAGTGCGCTCTTGAGCTTGCTCGTCTTCACCAGTAGCGCCCGCTTCTCCTCGTCGTCGATCGCCTCTAGCTCTGCCTCGGAAAGCTCGCCCTTGCGCTTCTTCTTTCCACCCCGTCTCTCCCCGGCGCTCTTGCCTGCACTCGCCTCACTCTTCCCGGCACCCGCCGCCGCCGCCTCCTTCTCGCGTTGCCGCTCCGCCCAGCCCGAGAGTTTCTTGGCCGGCTTCTTCTTGGCTTCCTCGGCGGCAGCGGCTTCGTTCTTGGCAGCGTTCAGCCGGGCCAGGAAGGCCTCGCGCTTCGACATCCCACTCGTGGCGCTGCCGCTCTTGCCCTTGCTCTTACCCTTGTCACTGCTGCCGGCACTACTGCCAGCCGGCGCCGCACCCGTCGACGCGTGCGAGGTGCATCCGTGGAAGCACTCGGAGCACTGGCTCTTGTCAAACCCAAACTTCTTCTTGACAAATGCCGAGCACTCGCACCCGACAACATAGCACTGCCCGGCGTTGTCCGGACCCGTCGCCGTCGGCCCACATCCCGGCTGAAGCGGGTCTTTGGCTGCGTGCTTTGCCGAGCCCTTCCATCCGCCTCCGTCGCCACCGCCGCTGGCCGACCCACTGCCCGAGTCGCTCGAGTCGCTTGTGTTGCTCGAGTCACTCGACGCCGACGAGTGCGGTCCGTAGCTCGAGTACGAGTACGTGTACGTGTCTGAGCCCGACGATGACGACCCACGCCGTCTCCGCCGCCATCGCCCACGCTTAGCGTCACTTTTGCCGGCCTCGTCCTCGGCAAGCCCCGAGTGCTCCGAGTGGGTGTACGAGAGCTCGGCGTTGGGGTCGTCGTCATCGGCTGGGTCCTCTCCGTCGGCACCACTTGGTTGAGTGCTTTTGGGCTCAGCGCCATTGTCGCTGGCGAGCGGGACGACGACCGGCGCTGAAATCGCCTTTTCGAGCGTCTCGCGAACCTCGGCCGCCGCCGCGTCTTCGTCCTCTAGCAGTTCGACGAGCTGCTTGGCGCGGTGCTCCTTGAGTAGCTTGCGGAAGCCAACCACAAGCGCCTCCTCGCCCAGCGTGCCGTCGGCGTTGGCGCGGGTCAGCTCCATCAGCCGCGCAAACTCACCCTTGCGCATCCCGATGCCAAGCTTGACAATGGTCCGCTTCAACTGGTGTAGCGTGATGCTCGCTCCACCGCTCTCGCCGGCTGCGGCCGCGTACAGTGCACGAGTGGTTTTCTCGGCCTCCAGCTCCTCCTTGAGCAAGTCGCCCTCCACCTCGGCCAGCGCCTTGTTCTCCTTGGCCTTTGCGAAAAGCGCCGCATGAAGCTCGTCCATGGCCTTCAGAAAGTCCGGCATCGAGATCTGTGCCGTGTGCCTGGCTGCCGCCGCCGGTTCGACCGGCGCGCCGATGAGGTTCTTGAAGAACGCCACGTCGACCGACGCGAGCATAATGCCGAGCTTGTCGATAATGTCCAGCGTCCGCGCCCATGGAATGGTGCCCGACGAATTCTGGTCGAAAAAGGTGAAGAGCTTGCGGACTTGCGAGATCTGCGCCCGCGAGAGCCCGTGGAACACAAAGTTGAACCGCCCGTACATCTCGTGACTCGGACCCATTTGCGCGAGCTTGGCCCGCTCGACACGCTCCCACTGCTGGTGCTCGAGCTCGGCCTCCAACCGCCGGATCCGGACTTCCTCTTCGGTCAGCTCCTCCTTGCGACTCTGCTTGGCATGCTTAGCCCGTGCCATCCGTCTCTCCTCGAGCGCAGCCTCAATCCGCGCAATGTCCTCGTCGGTTCCGAGGCCGACCGGTACACCCGGCGCGTCGCGCCCATCCTGGCCGCCCATCAGCATGCCGCGCTTGGCGGGGCCTGCCTCGTTCTCCTCGAGCGCCTTCATCTGCGCTCGCAACTGCGTCGACGTCTGGCGCGCTTCCATATCTTTGGACGCAGCGCTTGCCACGATAGCAGCAGCTTCGTCGGCCGACAGCACGCCGCCGGACTTGCGCGGCTCGCCTTCGATGACCTGCGCCTGTGTCCGCACCAGCTTGACCATAAGCGACTCCTTCTCGCCCTCCAGCTGCGAGATGCGGTCGGCCGCCTTGACCAGCGCCTCCTGCATGTCCAGCAGTAGCGCCTCGAGCTCGCGGATTCGCGTGGCTCCCGGCCCGCGTGGCGAGAGCTCGTTCGGCCCGCGCTCCATCGAGAGTTTGAACTCGTCCACAATGAGCGGGAGCTTGGGCAGCGGCGGCTCCTCGCCCGGCGGCAGCGGCGGCTCGTTCTGCTGCGGGAGGACAGCCGCTAGCTCTGGCGGCGGCAATGGCGGCGGGCTATCGTCACGTTCCACCGCCACCACGGGCAGATCGGGCACAATCGGCGCCTTGGCGTGGTTGACCGGCGGCAGTGCCGCCGCGGCCTCACGCGCCGCGGCCTCACGCGCTGCGGCCTCAGCCGCAGCCACACCGACGCTTGCTCCAGCATCTTTGACAGCTTGTTCGCCATTGCCAGCTTCCCACTCGTCGGCCTCGTCATCAGAGAGCATTACACCCGTCGTCTTGCTCACCGGCGCAGCAGGTGGCGTAGCAGTGGCGCTTGCGACTTTGACTCCCAGTTCATCAGCAGCCGGTTCGTCGGTGAGTGCAAAAAGATTGCCCAGCACATCGTCACCTCCTCCACCACTTCCGCCCCCACCGCCGCGCGGCATTCCACGCCGGGTCCGCGCCACCATCTGGGGGTGAGATGTGTCGGCGGCAGGCTCTTTGAGCGACTCCATGGCCGCGAACAGAGGGTCGTCGTCTTCGACACCACCACCGAGCGCTCCAAACAACGACCCGCCGCCACCCTTGCCCGCCAAAGAAAATACGTCGTCCATTCCGTCTAGGTCGTCCAGTAGGTCGTCGGCACCTGCGTCGTCGAGCTCCACAATCGGTTCCAGCTCCGGTTCTGGTTCCGGCGCTGGCTCTGGTTCCGGCGCTGGCTCTGGTTCCGGCGCTGGCTCTGGTTCTGGTGCTGGCGCCGGATCCGATGCTGGCAGGGACTCGGGCTGCGCCTTGACCGGCGTCGCTGCAGGCTCGGCCTGACTGCGGGCGGCAAACAACGGGTGCTCTTCGTCGTCTGCATCTGGCGAGCCCCACGCGCGAATGTCCTCGACGTTAAAAACAGCGCCACGCGGAGCAGGCGGCGGCGCGTGCCCATCAGTGGACACCACACCCGTACCTATAACCGCGTCAGCATCGTCGTCTGGACCATCCATAAAGAACTCTGGTGGCGGTGGGGGAACGACATCGGCGTTCAAGCCTGCCTTGGCGTCGTCATTGTCGTCGGACTCGGATTCGGACGATGTCCATCCAGTCGCCACGGCCTCACCTGGATTGCCGTCGTCGGTATCCTGAGGAAGCGATTCCACCGCCCCGTCGACAGCAGGCGCAGGCGATGGGGAGACGTCCGTCGACTCGGCCTCCACCACAGGCTCGGGACCTGCCTCCACCACGGGCTTCGGTCCAAGGTCCAGTTCCTCAGCACCGTCGTCTCCTTCATCCCAATCAAAAACGGTTCTGCTACTTTGGCCGACAGCCTGGACAGCCGGTTCTGGCTTTGGCTCTGGCTCTGGCTCTGGGTCGGGCTTGTGCGCCATGACCACGGCCTTGGTCACCGAGAGCCGGGCTGGAGCCGCACTGGCTACCGGTGCAGCAAACAGCAGCTCATCATCATCGGCCCCAGCAGCCGCGGCTTCAGCGGCGAACAGATCGCCACTGGCCACATCCTTGCCCCAGGCCGGCTCGTTGATGCCGACGGGCTTGGCCGCCATCTTGACCGACGCTGGTGCCGGCACTGACTCCCGCTCTAGCAGGGTATGGACAACAAAGTCTTCGTCTCCACCTCCAAACAGCTCGTCCGAATCAAAGTCAACGCCATCATCCCCGTCATCATCGCCGAAGAGGCCTCCCCCTTCACGAGTTTCAGCTCCGGACCCAACCCCAGCGCCAGCGCCGGCGCCAGCCCCAGCCCCAGGCTCAGCCGCGGCTCCAACTCCAACTCCTTTGTCCACTACAGCCTGTACATCCTCCTCCTCGTCATAGTACTCGTACTCGTACTGCCCAGCCCCCACCACCACCACCCGCGCACGTGAGTTGCAAACTCCCTCCACCCCCACGCCCCACCCACCCACCCCCACGCCCCACCCCCATTCGCCACCCCCCCCCCCACCACTCCCCTCAGCCACCTGCCCACATACATCTTCTCTCCCACCTCCGCCTGCACTCATGGTCTCACGTGCAGAGAGGTGCCCGCACCAAGCGCTAGCGCACCCTCACTCTCCGACACTCGCCGCCGCCAAACGCCGGAGAGACAGGCACACATAGCAGTCAGGCCTTTAGATCCTCTCCTGGCCTCACGATTTCTCTGGTAATGGCCCTAGCGACGCCGCCTCGAGTTCGACAACTCGGGTCGAGCGACGGCGACGCTCCGAGGCCTCGACGATGATGGAGAGCTCGTAGAGGCCGTTCTCATCCATGGCCGGAAGCTCCGAAACGAGGGCGAGGAGCTCCGGCTCGGGCTCGCGATGCTTGTAAGAGGCGGCGGCGCGCTGGGCCTCGCGGATCGACTCGACCTTGGCGGACATCTGGCGGAACTTGGCATAGTTGACAAGGTGCGGGTGCGAGGTGACGCGCGACGGGTTCGAGTCGTGGTGGACAAAGAGGTCCTTGACATAGAGGCCGACAAAGCCGACGTATGGCGGCTTGAGGCTCTCGAGCTTGCGGCGGTACTTTGCGTAGTTTTTGGCCGGCGAGAGCAGGGCCTCCATCTTCTTGAGGGCCTTGCGCTCGCGGGCCGGTACCTTGGCCCACGTCTTGTCGAGCCGCTCGATGCAAATCATGTTGAGGCCCGAGATGACCGCCATCATCGAGTTAAAGTTGGAGAGCTCGTACAGTTTCTTGACCACGTGCACAAACTTGACCACCATGTTACGCCGCAGCTTGACGTCTGTCTCGTACAGGATCATCGACGCCACCCACCGCGAGACCCTGTTGAACCGGGTGATGTACTGCGAGAGGTTTGGCGCAAGCGACGGGTCACCGCGGAGCTGGATGATAAACTCGGATGCCGGGACCGCTGCGAGCAGCTCGGTGTCGCACCGCGTGAGCTCGGCGGCAATGGCCGTCGAACCGGCCGACGCCAGGACGGAGATGTCCAGCCCGAGCAGCTCCGCAAGGCTGAGGTCGCCTGGCGGGTTGACCGGCCCGGGCGTTGGCGACGCAAGCTTGGCCTGGATCTTGGTCGAGAGGTGCCTGTGGAGCATCTCAAAGTCCGGGCCCTGTAGCAAGTCGAGAAAGTCATACAGCCCATCGAGGAGGACCGAAGAGACGGCAAAGTCGACGTCCCAGAACCGCTCGACCCACTTGGCGATGACCGAGACTGTCCGCAGCTGGACCGGCCGTGCCCACTTGGCAAAGTACGCCACGTCGTCGTCGGTCGGATCCGGCGGGAGCTGGATGTTGAACCGCGCGATGAGCAGCTGCATCAACTCGATCGGCTCCATAAACAACCGGTAGACAAGAAGGAACTCTTCGATGTAGAGCGTGTCTGGGTTCGACTCATCCGCCAGGTGCGAGACGAGCTGGTCGAGCGTCGCCGCGTCAAAAACAATCGAGCCGCCGGCGACTCGCACCGCTGCCACCCGCTCGCCGTCGCGCGTGATGAGCCGTGTGCCCGAGTCGGAGCCGCCACCATCGTCGCCGTCGTCCGAAACCACCATCGAGCTGCGCTTGCTCGACTTGCCCGACTTGCCTGCCTTGCCACGCTTACCGCTTGTCGCAGGTTTGGTCGCGGCCGCCACGCTTGCCGCGGCTGCCGAGCCGGCAGCTGCCGCGGCCGCGGTCAGCTGCGCGCGGGCGAGGTTGATGGACAAGTTCGACGACGACGAGAAGAGTGAAATCGGCCTCGGCGACGAAGTCGAGAAGCCCTCATCCACGTCGACTGACGAGACCGACGGCGAGCGCGATGAGTGGTTCGAGCCTGGCTCCGAGACGGGGAGCGCGAGCGGCGTCGGCGCGTTGGTGGCGTCGGCCGAGTTCATCATCGATGACGAGCCTCCACCGAGCGAGGTCTCTTGATCGTAGTCGGCCGACGGGCCCGACAGCTCCGAAATTGAGATTTCTGACATGGTCGAGGTGACCGAGACCACCGAGCCGCGCCGCGAGCTGCGACGGGCTCGCAGCGAGCCCTCACGGTCGAATCGCGGCATGTAAACGTTGAGGTCGAGCGTGAGCTTGCGCCGGCTAGTGGCCGAGCTGGCGAGCGTCGGCATGTTAGGCGACCGGGCGAGCGACATCGACCGCTGCGGCGGACCACTTCCCGCCGCCGCTCGCTTGAGCGCCACCGTCGTCTGCGGGCTTGCCCGAGCTGGGACCTGCAACGTCCCAGCGTCGGCTTTGCCGCTACTGGCGGCTGCAGCCTCTGCCACCGCTCGGGTGAGGAACGAGGCCCCGAGTGACCGTGCCGACGTCCCGATGAACCGCTCAAACGAAGACTTGCGTCCTGACGACCGGTTTCGAAGAAGCTCCGAGATTGCTCGCGGTTGCGCGGGCACGCCCATCGCATCGGGTGGCACTCCGGCCCCGCCAGCCTTTCCAGCCGAAAGCCGCAGCCGCTCGAGCGCCTCTAGCGGTGCCGATCCACCGGCACCAGTGCCAGCACCGGCTGTGCTCCGACCTGCGCTGGAGCGTGAGTGGACTAGCGCGCCGCGAAGCACAGTGTTCTCCTCGCGGAGACGGACAAGTTCATCCTCCAGCTCTGCGATGCGCGACTCCGCCGCGGCGAGCGCGTTGGTCAGGCCGAGAGTGTCCGGGCCAGCCACCATCGAGGCGTCATGATCGGCTGCCACAGCAGCAGTCACTGCAGCCAGCAAGTGGCCGGGAATAAGCACGTCGTGGCCAAGCAGCTCGGCCTGAATGCCACTCGAGCTCTCGCCTCCGTCGCCAGTCGACGACCCTCCATCGTCCGAGTCGGAGAGCGGATACTTGGCGGTGACGTCCATGTAGCAGCGAGAGGGAGAGGAGGAGAAGGAGGGAGGGCGCGCGGGCGTGAGGTTGTGGACAAGGGACGGGGGGGGGGGGGGGGGTGTGTGCGTGTGTGTGCGTAGGAAGGATGGTGTGTGTGTGTGGTGTGTGTGGTGTGTGTGGGCTGTGGAAGGAAACCGGGCAGGGACGGCCTCAGCACAGCGAATGAGGTGGCCACGGGCACAGGCACAGGCGCAGGCGCAGGCACAGGCACTGGCACAGGCACAAGCACAGGCACACACTCGGGATAGAGGGTGTGGCGTGTAGCGTGTGTGGTGTGTGTGTGTGTGTGTGTGGCGGTGGGGTGAGGGGTTGGGTGAGGTGTGTGAGGGGTGTGGGACGCGGGTGGGGTGTGGGAGGGCGAGTGCAAGGGTGTGAGTGAGCTTGGAGCTTCTGCCCAGTAGCCCAGCTGGCTATTCTTGCCAGTGGAGTGTCGAGAATGGGTGGGGTGGGTGAGGGTGGGGGGGATTCGGACCGGGTGATCGGTGTGATTGCACGATGAGTGGCACAAGGCCATGCATCATGGTCTATGAGTCTGGGGCACCGCGGACTTGGTCGACTGCGACCAGCCGCTCTTCACCACAACACTGCAGCCCCTGCTCTGGTGCCCCCCACCCCCCCGTTCTGCTCCCGTTCGTTTTCGGCAACTACGCCGGGCCGCCAGCCGCCAGCCGCCAGCCGCCAGCCACCAGCCGCCAGCCACTAGTTGCAGCCACTCGTCGTTGCCCTCCCAAACGCCATGTCGTCGCAGCTACGGCCACTGCCGCACACGCAAGTCGTGTCCCAGGTAGACATGGAGGGCATGAAAACCGCAAGCCTGAGAGTGACAGATGCACATGCAGAGGACGAGGAGAGGCCCACATTCTCGTACGTCCCCCCCTCCCCTCCCCTCCTTTGCCTTTCGCCGCCGGCGGTCGCTGTGTCGCGGCTCCCCACCTCCCGACCCCCTCAGCCCCCCCTTCTTCCCCCCTCCCCCC
>NW_013657665.1:468530-507723 GCF_000142905.1 Thecamonas trahens ATCC 50062 | reverse complement strand
TCCCCTAGTCCCCCCCCCCCCCCCTCCCGCCACCCCCTCCCTCACTCCTACCCCGTGTGCGGCAATAGTGACCTCAAGCAGTCGTCGTCGCAGAAGCAGGACGACTCGGAGGCCGAGCCCAAGTTTGTGATGGGCGAGCCCATCCCGCTCCCTGCGGCGCTGCTGGAGCAGTACGACTACCTCGAGTACAAGTGCTTCATGGGCGTGTTCCCGGAGATCAACCGGGCGTGGATTACCCGCGACAACCACATCTTCCTCTGGAACTACAACGACGGGGCTGGTGCAGACTTTGTCTCGTACGACGACCTCGACCAGGTCATCATTTCGGCCGGGCTCTGCAGGCCGAAGGCTGGCGTCTTCCGCGACGAGATCCAGTGGCTCTTGGTCCTGGCCACTCCTGTCGACATTGTCATTGTAGGCATGTCGTTCGAGCACAACTCTATCTTTGGTGAGCTGACTCTAGTCCCGACTCCGCTCACCATCCCGTCCGACAATGTGAACATCACCCACATCCGCGGCACCGTCGACGGTCGCATCTTCCTCACCGGCCGTGACGGCAACCTGTACGAGCTCGAGTACCAGGAGCAGGACGGCTGGTTTACCCGCAAGTGCCGCAAGCTCAACCACTCGCAGTCGCCGCTCGCGCCGTACGTCCCCTCGTTCCTCCGCCTGTGGAAGACCCTGCCCATTGTCGACATCACCATCGACCACTCGCGCAACATCCTGTACACCCTCTCGGCGGCGCTGCCTGACGAGCCGGCAAGCTCCGCCGGCGCCTCGCGCCGTTCGTCGTCGACGCCGCCGGTCATCACCGTGTGGGACCTCGGCGAGCTCGGCAACGAGCTTGTTCGCGTCAAAACCTCTCGTCCATCATTGCCGACGCTAACAAGAACCTGCACTCGGTCATTGGCGTCGAAGATGCCATCGTCTCCATCCACGCCATTCCGGTCACCGAGTTTACCGACGTCCACCTGGTCGCCGTCACCCGCAAGGGCATCCGAATCTACCTCTCCACCTTTGTCTTTCGCGGCAACCGGCCGGTCCCGTCGGCGCGCCCGCAGACGCTGCAAGTCGTCCAGGTCCGGTCGGCCCCGTCAGCCCCTGTGCCTGCACCCCGCCCTGGCGCCGACATGTACCGCGGCCAATACTCGTCGTTTGCTTCTCACAACCAGTCTGGCTTCAACCACCACGACTACAGCGCAGGACCGTCGGCGAACCGTCAGACCGTGGTCCACACCGCGTACCACTCGCACGGTGTGTTTGTCACAGCCTCCTCAGTCGACGCCCACAAGGACCGCGTCGTGTGCGTCGGCGACGCGTGGCGTAAGCTCGCGGTGCAGTCGTACAACGGCAAGTTTGCCAACTCAGGCCAGACCTCTGCGCTGGAGTTTCAAGGTCGGACGTGGGACGTTGCCGAGGTTCCGATGTCCATCTTGATCCAGCGTGACCAAATCTCGGAGCTCGCGCCATCGTACGCGTATCTCACTCGTGACGCGTCCAAGTCGCTGGCGGCGACCGCGAGCTCGGGGGCGGCGACAACCAATGCCAACGCCCGCAAGCGGCGGCAGGAGGCCGGCGCTTCGCTCTCTGTGGCTCAAAACCGCACGTCTGCAGGCATGGCGGCGGCGGCGGCCTCGGCTGCCGTCCGCCACCCGGCCGCCAGCGGAGCCGGTGCGAGTTCATCAGCGACGGGCGTTGGATTGGCGGACGCCGCAGGCTCGTCGGGCTCGTCGTCGCTCAACTCGCTCTTCTGGTCGCTGTTTGGCAAGACAGCGTCGACGAGCGCGACGTACGTCCCGCTCCGGTCGCGGCCCAACGAGCTGGCGACGCAGCACATTCTGCCGGCGCGCAAGTTTGTGCTCCTCACCAACCAGGGCCTCAACGTGGTGATCAAGCTCCGCCCAGTCGACCTGCTCAAGAACCTGCTTGACGCCACGCGCGGCGATCTCGACAACCCCTACGTGGTCAACTTTTCCAACCATTACGGCGCGACCGAGATGGTTGCCATGTGCCTCATTCTCGCCACTTCGAGCATCTCGTCGGCGGCGCCGGCGTCGTCGCTTGCCCTCCGTGCTGCGGCACCGTACCTGGACATGGGCTCGCCCACTCGCGGGCGGACGTCTCTCGCCCGCGGCTCGCTCTCGGCGAGCGCGCCCGACAGCAACATTGTCCGCTACGCCACGTCGGCAATCTTCAAGTTTGGCCGCACTTCGCTGGCGCCCGACACCGGGACTAGCGGGCACGAGGCCACCAGCTCGATCCTTGGCGGCGCCGCCGCTGCCCGCACCGTCCAGTTCTCGAGCGTCCACGATGGACTCTACCGCTACTTTTCGCGGCTGGTCAAGCCTGTCTGGGCCCTTCCGCTCACGTACCGGACGTCGACCAACTCGACGGCGCAGTCGCTTCAGCTCGAGGCCCCGCAGTACGCCGAGCTTGAGCGGCAGCTCTCGACACTGCGCGCCTTTATCGCTGACGAGCCGCGATTCCTCGATGTGTCGGCAGCCGTCGAGAGTGACGAGCCAGCGTCGCTAGTCCGCTTCCAGCAGCTCCTCAACCGCACCATCGAGGCCGCAGCCTTCCTGCAAGTCCTTCTCCGCTACAACCTGCCCGCGCTCACGGTCGCCATTCCGTCGGAGCTCTCGAACCGGCTCCGCCAGCAGACCTTTGCCTCGCTCGTTGCAACGTCGGAGGGCAACGTCGTGGCGCGTGGCCTCGTCACCGAGCTCATGCGCATGGTGGCCGGCGACGAGACTACCGACGAAATCTCGCAGGTCATGCACCGCCGGTGCCCCTCGTTCTTCTCCTACGGCGACATGCTCCGCTACAAGGGCTTTGAGCTGCTGTACAAGAGTGAGCAGGCCAACTCGGCGCGCGAGCGGACCGAGCTCCTCGACACCGCACTGCGGCACTTTGTCAAGGCGGCGGCAACCATCGAGGATCTCGACTCGGTCACCGACCGCTTTCGCTTCCTCCGGTTCTACACGGGGGTGCTCGACCTTGCGCTTGCCCGTGCCCAGGCCGTCGACCCACACGACCAGGCGCTGCAGTACGTGCTCGGCGGCGTCAACGTTCAGGTTGAGCAGGCGGTCAAAGACGCTTTTGACGCCCGCTTTGCCGCCTACAACGCCGTTCTCAACACCCTCGACGAGCTCCTCCGCCCGGCGGCTCGCGCCAACCCGACGCTCGGCCTCGCGCCGCGCCCGCCGATCGACCCGGCCGACCTTGACCGCGCCCGCGCCCACTTTGTGCAACGGGCCGTCGCCTCGCACGACGAGCTCTTCCACATCACGCTCTACCGCTGGTACATCGACCAGGGCCTTGTCAACGAGCTCCTCTCGCTCAGCTCTCCGTACCTCGAGAGCTTCCTCGTCCGCTACCCGGAGCACGTCGACATGCTGTGGAACTACTACATCCGCAACTCCAAGTTCCGCCAGGCCGCCATCATCCTCGCTCGCCTTGCCGAGGCCGTCGATCCGCCGGTTGCGCTCCAGACCCGCATCCAGTACCTCGTCCGCGCCATCAAGTGCGCTTCGGCCGAAGCCACGGACTTTACTGACGGTGAGTTCCTCCACGAGCTCGAGGAAAAGCTCGAGGTTGCCCAGCTCCAGTCGCAGGTCCTCGCCGAGCTCGAAGCCAAGAACGTCGGCGCCGAGGTCGGGGCGCTCGCCTCGCGCCTCCTTGACATCTCGACGCTGTACAACGAGTACGCCGACCTGTACAACCTGCATTGGTCCTCGCTCGCTATCATGCACACCGCCTCCGGCCTCGACGACTCGGAGCGGAGCCAGCGGGTCAAGGCCATCTGGGCCGCCATCGTTGACCAGGCGCTGCCTGCATCCAGCACCGCCGACCGTGCCGAAGAGCTCGCCCGCCTCCTTGTCTCGGCCGGCCGCAAGTACTACCCGCAGTCGTCGGTCTTCCGCATTGACGACCTCACCGCTCTCCTCGAGGCCCGCTCGCTCGAGGTCGGCGTTCCCAACCGCCTCTGGGTTGTCGACGCCCTCATCGCCGTTGGCGTCCCGGTCGAGACCCTCTTTGCCATCTACGACCACCACTTTTCCGCCCGCTCGCCGCCCTGGCAGACCCGCGACGGCGAGCTCCATCTCGTCCACATCCTCGTTGGCATCTTCCACCGCGGCCTCGATGCCACCGCACACCGCGACGACATCGAAAAGTACAAGGCCGCCGTCGGCGCCTATGGCGAGGACTCGATCGAAGTCGTCCAGCTCCGTCACCAGCTCGACCAGCTGTGCTCCTCATAAAGTGAACCTCCTCTGACTCGTACCGTAGCATTGGGGGCGCATCATTCTGTCTGGACGGCAGTACCGTCCGGACAGAATCATGCGCCTCCTTCATTGGTTTTGCCACGCCACGCACCCGTCTTCTCCTGCCCTCGCTCCCACTCTAGCCAGCATCATCCAGCTCGCGATAGACATGGCAGCAGCAAGCATGAGCGACACCATGCCCAGCGGCAGTGAAGCCTTCCTGGCCTCCACAGTCCTCTTGGGCAGCATCCCACACTACATTGTGCTGACACAACGAGCCCTCTACACCACCAACCTCACCACACGCTCCGGTACGTCGCCTGCCTGCCTGCCCTGCCTGCCTGCCCTGCCTGCCTACACCTACACCAACCCACTCACACACAGACACATGCAAAGAGTCGTGCATCCCGGCATGCGACATCCTGGGTGCAAAGCTGGTGGCTGGTGCCGCCTCTACAGGTGCGGGTGCGGCAGCTGACGGCAGCGGGCGTGCTCGTGACGGCACAGCGAGGCAAGACACACGAGAAGGTAGGGGATCTTCAGACGTCCTCCGGGGCGAGAACCCGTTCTCACCGTTTGGGGCCTCATCAGCAACGGATGGAACCGCCAACCCGCGGTTTAGGCTCTACTGCATTATCGACGACGAGCGGCGAGGCGGAGCGCGATCGCCGGTGCAGTACGAGCTCGAGGTGCTGCACATGCCGCAAATCGACGCTCTGGCGGGAGGAGACGGCAGGAGTGGCGTGAGTGGCGGGGCGCTCGAGGCGACGAAGCACTGGGTGACGTGCCTCAACACGGTTGCCCGCGACGGTGTGCTGGGCGATGACGAGCCGCTGCGGCGGTCGGTGCTGATTCTCGTCAATCCGTTTGGCGGGAAGAAGAAAGCGACGCAGACCATGGTCGACGAGGTCATGCCCATCCTGCTGGCCTCGGGCCTTGCGGTCGATGTCATTGAGACTCAGGCGCAGGGCCACGCGGTCGAGCTGGCGCGGACGGTGGATTTGGATGCGTACGACGTCATTGCCACGGCGTCGGGCGACGGCCTGCTCCACGAGGTCCTCAATGGGCTGCTGAGCAGGACGGTGGCGCCGACGGTGGCCGCCGATGTTTTGACGCCGTCTCACTGGCGGTCATTCCGACGGGCTCAGGCAACGCGCTCGCCAACTCGATTGGCGTCTTGACAGCCATTGACGCCGCGTACACGCTGGTCAAGGGCAAGCCGCGGAGGATCGACGCCATGCGGCTTGAGCAGCCCGAAGTTGGAGTCAGCATGCATGCGCTTGTGCTCTTCGAGTGGGCGCTCGTGGCTGACGTTGACTACTACTCGGAGCAGCATCGGTGGATGGGCGACCTGCGGTTTGACTACGAGGGCCTCAAGCGCATCCTCAAGCTCGACAAGTACACTGCCGACCTCTCGTTTGCGTACTCGGCGCGCTACGTTGGCGGCAAGCTGGTTCTTGGTGCTGACGGCGAGCCCGAGTCGGGCGAGCTCGCCCTCGCCGACGAGGACTTTCAGATCTTTGCGCTCGCCAACTGCGCGTACCAGGCAAAGACAACGCAGATTACTCCGCTGGCGCAAGTTGATGATGGCACGATGGATCTCGCCTTTGTGCGGTCGATCTCGCGGGCGCAGCTGCTCAAGTTCTTCACCAAGGTTGCAACCGGCAAGCACGTGGCGCACCCGGCCATCGAGTACTACAAGGTCACTCATCTCATCCTCGATCCGCAGCCCAAGCCCGGGGCCAAGATCGGCGTCGACGGCGAGTTCATCGGCTACTCGCGAGTCATTGCAACCGTCGTTCCGCGCATGATCCCCTTTCTTATTGTCGACGACATGCTCCATGCTGTTGTCGCCGACTCTGCCCAGTCGGTTGCCGAGGCTGCTGCCGCTGCGTCGCACTGATGCCTGTGCCGCGGTGCTGGTCCGGTGCCAGTGCCAGTGCCAGTGCCAGTGCCACTCGACGCACGGACCATCTGCAGCCATGGGCGGAGGCAGTGGAGGCAGCCAGTCTGAGGCTGGACTAAAGGTACAACCAGGACATGAGTGAAGTCGACCAGAGTGTGGCTTTGGCGTGGGAGGGTGGGGAAGGTGGGAAGGGTGTTTGGTGTGTGTGTGTGTGTGGGGGGGGGGGGGGCGCAAGAGGGGGATCCCCCTCCACTCCCCCCCCTCCCCCCCTCCCCCGCATCCCCCCACCACCCCATCATCCTCCCCTTTTCTACACTCACTCGCTCTCATGCTCAGTTTGTGGCAGGGATTGTGGGCGGACTGGCAGTGGTTGTGTGCGGACACCCCATCGACACCATCAAGACTCGACTTCAGGTCGGCACGTACGCAGGCGATGGCGCCGCTGGCGCATCGAGCTCGGTCCTGGGCACGCTGAGAGCGACTGTGAGGCAAGAAGGCCTGCGTGCACTGTACAAGGGCGTCGGCTCGCCGCTGACGGCGACGCCGCCCATCTACGCCATCTCGTTTGCCACCTGGGGCTGGGCGCAAGACCGCGCCATCAGTTGGGGCATGACGGTCGGCGGCGACGACGCCAGCGATGGCGACGACGACGCCACGCCGCAGCTGACCCATGCTGGGCTGTTTCTCTCGGGCGCGTTCTCGGGCCTCTGCCAGTCATTTGTCTGGGGTCCGATGGAGCTGGTCAAGAAGCGGCTGCAGGTGCAGACGGCGGCGCCGGGTGGCGCGGCACAGTACTCGGGCATGATCGACTGTGCGCGGCAGATTGTCAAAGCTGAGGGCGTGGGCGGCCTCTACCGCGGCTTCCCAGTTGTCCTCTCGTTCTTTGTCCCAGCATGCGGCGTGTGGTATGGTTCGTATGATGTCTACAGGCGGCTGCTCAACTCGGATCCCGAGGCGCCGTCGACGCCGGCGACACTGGCAGCCGGCGCTATGGCGGGCATGTCAGCGTGGGGCATCATGTTTCCCTTTGATACTGTGGCGGCGCGGCTGCAGACGCAAGTTGCACCGGGCGTGCGGAGCTCGCCGGGCGCGATCATGCGCGCCATCTACGCCGACGGCGGCCTCGCCGCTTTCTACCGCGGTCTCGGCCCGTGCATGGCGCGGGGTGCCGTCGCCGACGCCGCCTGCTTCTGCGCGTACGAACTTGCGATGCGGGCCATGCGTTCACTAAGGGGGAAAGCGTAAACGGACGGCTGCACGCACGGCAGAGCGTCACGACCGCCCACTGCCGCTGAGGACAACGGCGAGGCCGACGCCAAGGTAGAGCCAGTTGAGGCCGATGAGCGAGCGAAGGGTGACTGTAAGATAGCGCCAGCCCACGAGCCGACATAAGTCCGGCAGACCGACCTCATCCCAGACGGTTGGGACTGCATATCCAAGACGAAGACCAGCACCATCGGCCTGCCGCCGCGAGACAAGCGAGCCGGCCCGGAGCCGGTACTCGCCACCCGAGTTGACGCCGGTTTGCGCCACGGCGGCGGTACCGGCCGTCGATGACGAAATGAGCGTGGCGTATGGGCCGACCAACAGCGGCGACTCGAGCTCCGACTTGACTGAAGTCAACGAGTCGTACGGCGAGCCGTGGAGGAGGTCGTCGTGGTACTCGGACTCGGAGATGTCGACCGAGCCGAACAGGTCGCGCTCGCGGACAAACGAGTCGTCAACGCCGATGTGGCCCGAGAGCGCAGCAGCAGCAGCGGCGGCGGTGGGCGTGGTGCCGAGCGCCGAGCCGTTGATCGAGCTCGGCGAGAGCGCCACCCGCGCCTGATCCGCCCGCAGCCTCAGCAGCTGCTCGGACGTGGGCGGGTTCGGGTAGACCCAGGTGCATACCGCTGCCCGATGCAGGAACCATGCCGCGAGGCCCGCTGCAGAGCCAGCCGCAATGGCTAGCGTGCCAAACACGGTGCCAGCGTAGGTCGACCGCGCCCCAGACGCATCCTCGCGATCGTCGGCGGGGACGGCGGCGGCAAACCAAATGCCGGAGATCGTAAAGACGAGGCTGAGGACAAAGCCGGCTGCACAGACAAGCCAGTACTCACCGGGACGAAGGTACGGATCAAGGCGACGGGCACCGCCGCGCCGCCAAAAGTTGAGCGTGGCAAAGAGGAGGACGCCGACGTGGATGCAGCCCCAGAGCATTTCGCCAAACGGCGGACCAGGCGCCATCGGCGCACACGGGCCGGCCGACGAGCCCTTGGCAAACTCGTAAGCTGTGCCCATAAAAACGCCCGAGGCCAGAAACTCCCACCCGTAGCCATGAAAGTACATGACGAGGCCGGCCGGCCCGGTCATCATCAGCCCGCGCAGCGACATGCCGACCAGATCGCGGTAGTACCGCGCCCAAAACGACCACCCGGGCTCTGGATAGCCCACCAGCCAGTCAAAGACACCATGGCGGACAACCGCCGGGCTGTACGACACCGGCGCCGAGCCCATGCCCATGTACGTGTTCCAGTCAGGGTACAATGCCACAGCGGTGTAGCCGCCAAGGACGAGGCCAAAGATGGCACGCTTCTTGGCGGCTTCCCACGACAGCGTCGGCTCGGCTGCGGCTGCTCCAATGATGCCGGTGTATGCTCCCACCAGCCACCGCCACCAAGCGTGCGCGTCGGCCACTACCCGCGTTCGCGTCTGGGAATCGCCTCCGGCGGTCGTGGCATGGCGGCTGCCCGTCGGGCCGGAGCACGGGTACCACCCACCACGGGCGCGGTTGAGCAGGCCGGCACAGACAACCGCCGCAACGGCAGCCAGCGCCACCGCTCCCCCGGTGGCAAGCGCCCGTCGTCCGCGGAGAGACTCGCCTTCTCGACCACCCAGCATGTGTGGTAGGTGGGACGGGAGGGGGGGGGGGGGTGGGGGGTGGGGTGATCACGATCGTGCTCACGACACCATGGCCAGGCGGTGGAGCCAAGCCGAGCCGAGTTGGGGCGACGGGCGACGCGCGACGGCGCGTCGGGTGTGGGGGGACGACCACTTCTCCCCCACTCTTCTCCCTCTACTTGACCCAGATGGCGACCACGACGACTGCTGCTGCACCAACAGGCGTTGCAACTCCGCGGATCAACGGCGCTTCGCTCTCGGCCTTTGTGGGCTCGCTTGTCCGTGTTGTCGGCGAGGTTGTCGACAAGACGGGTGCTGTTTCGCTTCGGACGTGTGACGGCCATACGGTGACCGTCCAGTCGCAGGACGTATGTGCCCCGTTTCCTCCCCCCCCCCTCCCTCCCCCCCCCCCCCCCCCCCCCCTACCGCCAGAGCATGTACCCCCCTCCCTTCTACCTTGCGCCTACCTCTCCCACCACTTCTGACAGGTGGTCGGCGGCGCTTGGGCAGGGGGCAAGGTGGCGGATAGTGGCGACGTAGATTCCTGCATTCCACGACCTTTTTAGGGCCGAGAGTAGAGCATTGACGACCGGCCGAGGGCACACAACCATTCACTCACCCCCATCCCCTCCATTTCAGCCGATGCTGTACTCGACCAAGTTTGTGGAGGTCATCGGGCATGTCTCGCCCGAGCTCTCCATCCGCGAGGCCAAGGTCATTCCGTTTGGCGACAGCTTCAACCTCGAGCTGTACAGCAAGGTGGTCGGCCACACCCTCAAGCACCGCGCGGTCTTTGGCTAGTCATCTCCGCCTCTCGACAGCCTCTCGCCCTTCATGCCATGTCCGAGCATGATCTGCGGCGGCGGCCTCGTCTGTTGCCGCCCGTTGTCGTCTGCTCCTGACTTTGTCACTGTTGTCGCGCCGCTGTTCCGCCGCTGCCCCCTCGCGTCCACTACCGCGCCACCACCACTACCCAGACACCTTCGACATCGATCCTCAAGTCATCCCCCCCCCCCCCCTCCCCCCCCCTCCAACCTCTACCCCCTCCCTTCCAGGTCTTCCCCTTCTCACAAACAAATACACCCAACCACCATCCCCCCCCCTCCGTTCCCAGGAGATCTTTGTGTGGTTGTGGAACTCGGCCTTCGGTTGGGGAACTCGCCCACTCTCGCCCACTTCTCCCGGACACCGACCGGGCTTCAACTTTGCACGGGAGGATAGGGGGATGGCACAGGCGCCATCTCCGACGCTCTTTCTGGCTACAACCCACGCCTGTGCAGAAGGGATCCGCAAGGCGGCGCGTGCGGCGCATGCTGTGGCTGTCACCCGCGACGCGCCACTCCCAACTTGGCTCCGCGACTTGGCGCGCTCGACGGCGTACGGCCTGGCCAGGCTGCCACGGCCGGTGGTGCAGAGTGCCGACGCTCTGGCCGCACAGGCGGGTACCGTCGAAGGCGGGAGCGTTATGTTAGATGCGGGAGCGGCGGCTGTGCTGGCGCTGGCGGCTGCAGGCTTGGCGGTCCTTGCCACCCGGCTCGTCCGGCGCTATCCGACGGCCGGATCGCTGCCGGAGCGGGCGTTTTCACGGAACCGGGTCATCCGCGGGCGGGTTGTGGGTGTGGCTGACGGCGACAACCTGCGGATTTACCACCAGCCGCCGCTGCTTCGGTGGCTGACCTCGGGCTGGACGCCTGATCTGACGCGCAAGCTCGGGGCGACTACCGTCCACATCCGCCTGGCCGGCATCGATGCGCCCGAGGCGCCACACTTTGGCCGACCAGGCCAGCCGTACGCCGAGGAGGCGCGGGCATGGCTGGAGGCGTATGCGTTGGGCAAGGCGGTCAAGGTCAAGCTACTGAAGCGCGACCAGTACGGCCGTGCCGTGGCGTCGGTCAAGGTGGACCGGCTGAGCAGGGCGAGCCCGGTTCCGCTCCCGGCGCTCTTCCCGTTTGCGTGGTGGAGCGATGTGTCGATGGCACTCGTCGACGCCGGCTTTGCCGACGTCTACACCTCGGGCGGGGCCGAGCACGACGGCCAGCTGGAGGCGTTGGAGTCTGCGCGCGACACTGCGCGCAAGCGCAAGCGCGGCATGTGGCGGCTGGGTGCGGCGTACGTCTCGCCGATGGAGTTTAAGGCCAAGCACAACGCAGCGGGCTGAGGCGTGCGCGGACGAACCGCTTACGGCAGCGCCATGTAGTGCGAGGCGGCGTAGTTGCGGGTCACGCCGTGCTCGATCTGGCGCTCGATATCAACAAGCAGACCGGGCGTGGCGCCGATGCGGAAGTTGGCGGCGAGCCAGGCAAAGCCCATCTCCTCGACGACCATGGCCATCCACTGGAGGGCGGCCTTGGGTGCGGCGATGCCGCCACCGATCTTGAGGCCTACAGTAAAGCCGGAAATCTCGTGGTACTCGCGAAGGGCGCGGAGCATGGTGAGTCCGACAGGCATGGGCGTGGCGGTGGCAGTTGGGGTCGAGCACACCATGTCGACGCCGGCAAACGCAGCCACGAGCGTGGCCTTGTACACGTCACGGAGCGTGGGAAGCTGATGGATGGCGAGGACAGCCTTGACTCGGACGTCCGGCCCGGCCGCCGCCACAAAAGTGCGCAGCTCCTCATAGAGCGCGTCCCAGGCGTGGGCGATGATGTGGGCGCGGGCGACGACGACGTCGATCTCGGTGGCGCCGTGAGCGACTGCGGCGGCCACCTCGCCGAGCCGCGAGTCCATGTCTGTGAGCGCAGCCGGGAAGCCACCGGCGGCGGCGGCGACGGCAACGCCAGCCTGGCCCGCGGACCTGAGCACTTGCGGCACGCGGTTGACGTAGACGCAGACGGCGGCAGCGGTGACGTTTGAGGCGTCGAGGCCAACCGCGGCGAGGAGGTCGCAGCGGACTGGCGACGCCGCCTTGGCCGCCAGCCGGCGCACCCGCTCATCGGTGTCGTCGCCCGCGAGAGTAGTGAGCTCGCAAAGCGTGACGGCGCGGGTCAGCCACCCGAGCTGGGCCGCCGTCTTGATGGAGCGGCGCTTGCAGAGCTCGGCCGCACGCTTGGTCACACCCGGCTTGTTGACGCGGACAGCGTTGAGCACGCCGCGTGCGGCCGAGTTGAGGACAATGCCGCTATTGCGGCCAGTCTCGCTCTCGCCAAGCGCCACAATGGTGGCATGCTCACCCTTGGGCGGCTCATACCCGGCCTCGCGCGCCGCTGCCGCCGCCTTTCGCGCCGCCTCGATCACCGCACGCACAGCCTCAGTCTCGGCGCGCGCAGCCTTGGTAGCCGGGCTCGGCGCCGTGCTGCCGCCAGCGGCCGCAATGGCGGACATCGAGTTGCGCGCACGCTTGGCAGCCTCGCGCTTGGCGCGTGCTCGCATCAGTGGCGACTCATAGACTGGCGGTCCAGCGAGCGTCTCGGTCGGCATGACCGGGGTCATGTTCCGCGACCGGGAGGGGCTGGCCCGAGCTGGCGAGTGGTAAGACGCCGCCGCAGACATGGCCGAAGTGTTGGCCTCCGACTCGTCGTCTGCTGGCTCGGCCATGGACGTGTTGGTGTCCGTGGCAGAGGCACCAGGAGTGCCGGGAGTGTCCAGAGCGTTGGAGGAGTTGGACGCGTCGGGAGCATCGGGCGCGATAACCTCGACCTCTTCTTCGGCCTTGTCAGCTTCGGCCTGGCGCTTGGCAGCGGCCTCGGCCTGACGCTTGCGGTCAGCCTCGCGCTTGGCGGCGGCTTCAGCCTGGCGCTTGGCGGCATCGGCCTCGCGCTTGGCCGCAGCCTCGGCCTGGCGCTTGGCAGCGGCCTCGGCCTGGCGCTTGCGGTCAGCCTCGCGCTTGGCCGCAGCCTCGGCTCTGCGCTGGGCTTCGGCCTCGGCCTTTGCCTTACGCTGGGCCTCGGCCTCGGCTTCGGCCTCGGCCTTTGCCTTACGCTGGGCCTCGGCCTCGGCTTCGGCCTCAGCCTTGCGCTGCGCCTTGGCTGTAGCCTCAGCCTCGGCCGTCTGCGCCAGAATTGCCTGAAGGGCCTCGCGCTGGCGACGCTGCTCCTCGAGCGAGTCGTCGAGTGAAGTGGCAGCGGCGGCGGCAGCAGCATGGGCAGCAGCATGGGCGGTGGCGCTGTCGCCATCGCCGTCATCGTCGCCATCGTCGTCGTCTGACTCGAGGAGGAGCGACGGGTCGTCCTCTGATTCGTGGAAAGAAATATCGATGACGTGCTCGTCCTGCAGGCGCGCGAGGCCGTCGCGGTGGCCAACAGAGAGCCGGTGGGCGAGGAGGCGCGACGACTCGACAACCTGGTCACAGACGAGGCAGAGTGCGGTCTGGCGGCCGTCGTGGTTGGCGGCGGCCTCTCGGACCATGACCTCATCCGAGTGCTCACCGGCAGCGTTGTGAGCCTCGAGCAGCTCGGGCAGGCCAAACTCCATGCGGCAGATGCCGCAAAAGGTGGCGGTGGCGAGCGGCGACGGCTGCGGGGTGTGGTCGGCGGTGAGGTCGAGCGTGGTCTCGGCAAACGAGACGCGGCGGACCGGCGAGGGCGAGGGCGAGGGCGAGACAGAAGGCGACGCTGAGTGAGCATGTTGCGGGCGACGTGGCGAGGGCGAGGGCGAGGGCGAGGCAGAGAACGACGCCGACGGCGACGAGAGCAGCGAGCCGTCCGAGTCGAGACCCGGCGACGACTCGCGGAGCGGAAGGCGGGCAATGTGGTTGACGCCGCGAACATGGGCGGCATGTTCAGCAGCGGGGATGGTGATCGAGCACACGAGGCAGGTGACCGAGGCCGGGCGGACGGTGTACGCCTCCTCGGCGGGCGAGATACTTGCCGAGTGTCCACGCTGCTCGACGTGTGTCGCCAGCAGCTCCTCTAGCCCAAACTCGAGCCCGCACCGGGCGCAGTACGTCTCGGTGTCCATGATGCGTGCGGGAGGGGAGGGGGGGGGAGGGGAGGGGTTGGTGCGTGTGAATGTGCGGGGGGAGTGTGTGTGTGTGTGTGTGTGTGCGGGGTTGGTGGGTGGGGTGTGAGGTGGGTCGGGGTACGGAGGCTGGGGGTTGGGTCGGCGATTTCTTGCAACGGTGATGTACTCTGCTCAAAATGTTTACATGCGCAAGCAGGGAGGGAAGATAAAGTGAAACCAATGCATCCCGCCCAGTGCCCACACAGTTGGTGGGTCCGGGGCAGGCTACATTGCGTTGTGGCTGGGGTCGTAGTGACGACAGTTACTTGCAGCAGCATGACGACGACGGCGACGGCTTGCGCGGCTTGCGTGGGGGAGGCGGCGGCGAGCGGCGACGGATGCGGCGACGGAAGCGACGGTACCTGCGACGGTACCTGCGGCGGGGGCGGAGGCGGCGACGGCGACGGCGGCGGCGGGTGCGACGAGTGCGACGGCGACGGCGGCGCTTGCGGCGGAGGCGACGGCGGCGGCGGCGGAAGCGACGGCGACGGCGGAACCGGCTCCGGCGGGTCTCCACAAGCCCGCGCGCCGTCGTCCCATCGTCCTCCTCTTCGGGCTCACCGTCATCCTCACCATCAACCAGGGCACAGGTGCAGAACGTGATCGGCGTCGTGTCGCCGTACGTCGCAGGCGTAAAGACAGCGGTCTCGTCCTCGGTCTCGCCAAAGATCATGAGGTCCATGCCGGTAAAGGTCTTGCCGGCGATGACCGTGTTGGCGCCCTCGCACACAATCTTCGAGCTCGTCAGTGCAGTCTCCATGTAGCCGTGGACCGTATCGGCAAGCGCATCGTACTCGTCGGCCTTTGCCGTGTTGCCAGCGGTCCGGTACACGCTCGCAAACCGCTTGATCGAGTCGCGGAGCTTGGTGGCAAGGCCATCGTTGAGCCGCCCAAGGGCGGTGCCAGCCTGGTCAACCACGTCGGTGTGCGGGCAGACGAGCTGGGTGCCCTCGGGAATCTCCATCGTCGTGCCAGTGGCGATCGCCGAGAACTTCTTGGCCGTCACAAATGCGCCGGTGTCGTCGAGCACGTTGTTGGCCTCCATGCGGCCCTGGACATGGCACTGCGAGCCCTCGCACTCGTCGCGCAGGAACGCGAGGAGCGAAGCCGAGAGCGCGGCGCGGGTCGAAAGGTCGCGGTCCGCGAGAGCCTCGTGCTCAGTGCCGATGGGGACGTACGAGGCAAAGCGGTTGAGGATGAACCGGGACGAGGTCGTTTCGGTGTCCTCAGGCGTCGGCTCGGCGACTGCAGTGCCGTTGACAAAGTTCTCGTTGATGAGGCTGTCCTGCGGCGAGCCGATGGCGTACGCGCAGTTGACAGCGTCGCAGCAGAGGCGGGCAACAGCATCCGGATCCGACTTGAGTCCGAGGTCGGTGACCTCGAGCTCGACCTGGGCGTCAACGCCGGGCACGGTGATGTTGGCAAACGTCGCCATGCCGACAACCTTGAACTCGACGATGGCGTCGCCGGCGGCCGACGGAAGAGAAAGCGCAAACGGCGCCGTCGGGTTGTTCCGCATCTGCGTCACAGCGTCAACCCGCGCGAAGATGAGGCTAGTGTCGTACGAGTACTCGTCCGACGTGTCGGTCTCGGCCGCCTCGCACATGTTGTCGAGATCGGCCTTGTCCAATCCGCCGGCGGCTCGGATAGCAATGCCCTCGGCCGACCGCGCGCGCAGAGCACGTGCGCTTGCGGTGTGATCCGGCGGATCCTCACCATCGCCGACCGAGACGGCCGGCGTCACGCTTGCCGTCCGCACCGTCGACGCGTACTCGCCACCGCCAGACTTGGTCCGCATCACCGACGGCGAGTTGCCCGAAGAGTTGACGCTGGTGTCCTTGGCCAGCTCGGCCGCCGCCACAGAGAGCGCGAAAATGACTCCGAGTGTGAGCGTGAACAGCACCGCACCGATGGCGAGAATGCGCACGAGACGCTTGTTCGACTGCTTGGTGTGATGCAGCTCCTGGAACGCCATAAGCAGCTCGTTGACGTCCACATCACCATCACCATCGCGATCCACCTTGTCCAGAATCACCTGCAGCTCAGGCGAGAGCGCATCCCGGTCGAGGACGAGTCCGTCCGGCGCAGACTTGCCCTCGGCAGACGAAGACGACGCCGCCGATGACGACACAGTCCCAGATGCAAACGTGTATGACGACGACCTAAGCAACCGCATGGCTGTGAGAGAGAGAGAGAGAGAGAGAGAGAGAGAGAGAGAGAGAGAGAGAGAGAGAGAGAGAGAGAGAGAGTGTGTGTGTCTGTGTATGGGGGGGGGGGTGTTTGTTCGACAACGCAAAAAAAAACAGCTTGCTGGCAGCCCGGAAGTGACCCACCCAAAAGTGACCTCCCTCAAAGTCACACCCTCGGCCTACCACAGAAGCTCACGTCTCAGCTGAAAGCCCTGCTCCAACCGAGGACTATCACACGTCAAGCGACGCTATGTGCTTGAAATGGGGTGGTCCTAGCAAGGAGGAATGCCGGGAGGAGGAAGGCTCGGAGGCCAAAAAAAAAGCTTCCTTCCATGCCTCCGTCGACAAACCCACGTGTCACACGAAAGCTCCCCTACCCCCGTCCCTGGAGCGCATCAAGTCTGTCAGGACAGGCCGTGTGCATAAGAATGCATCTTCCGCTCTGTGCATTCACTCTTCTGCTCAAGTACCTCCTCCCCTTCTCTTCAACTTACATTCTCCGAGAGGTGTATGCCACTGTACGTCACCTTGGTCGCCCACCGTCGGTTGGCATCTTGTGTTGCAAATTCTTCCCCTCTCTTGGTGCCGCAGCAGCAGGCGGCGCGAAGCTTGTTCTCCACGGCGTGGACAAAGCAATCCCGTTTACGGCACGACGCGCCGCAGCACGACGAGGAGCATATACATGCGGTGAGGGCCACTGACATCCCCTCGAGACTTACCGCCTTGCGTTTTCTGCAATGTAAGGAGCGCATACATCTCATCAAACTGTCCAACATCTCTTCTTTCAGCTTCCGAGCAGGCTTGGCCGCCCGTTGCAGCACGCCGACGCGACGTCCGAAGCATGGCCAACTTTGGCGCCTTTTTGTCGGCCGAACTGTGTCATGCCACGCCGTCACCAACCCGACTCACGCTGCCCACTGCAGCTGCGGCAGAGAGACAGCGAGAGGCAGCCACAGACTACACCACCCGCCTACACGGCTATACTTGGCCTCTGAACCTTCTCCAGTCTGCCACACACCACCTTTCTGCACACACACACACACGCTCTCTCTCTCTCTCTCTCGCTCTCACACACACCTGACCCGGCAACCATGACCACGCTCTCCAAGCATCTGGTCCTACAGAAGACGCGGGCCCAGAGCCTTAAAGACGTCACCAAGATCAACCTGTGGGGCTCGGACCTAAGCGATGTCTCGATCCTTGCCCGGTGTCCCCGGGTCGAGGTCCTCTCGCTCTCGGTCAACCACATCTCGTCGCTGGCGGTCTTTGCCCAATGCCCGCAGCTCAAGGAGCTCTACCTGCGCAACAACGACGTCGCTGATCTGGCCGAGGTCGAGCATCTTGCCACACTCTCACACTTGCGAGTCCTCTGGCTGTGGGACAACCCATGCGCCGACACGCCCGACTACCGTGCCCGCGTCCTGCGCATTCTCCCGAATCTGACCCGGCTCGACAACACAGAGGTGACGCCCGATGAGGTTGCCGCCCACCTCGCAGGCTCGGCCTCCGCGCCCGCTCACCCACGTGCACCCGCGCCCACCGCGTCGCGTCCTCGCCAGGCGCCTATCCCCCCGCTGGCCATCCCCCCAGCTCGGCCGCGGACCTCGGCCGGCACGCCATCATCAGCCTCTGGCATGAGTTCGCCGCTCGCGGCGTACATGGAGCAGAAGCGCCGCGCCGAAGCCGCGCGCCACAACGCCGGTCTAGCCTCGCCTACAACCCACACTGCTGCACGCGGCCTGGCGACCATCCGCCCACGCACGGCTCATCCATCTGCCCCGGCCCCGGGCCTGGGCTTGCACCTGCGCCCGCGCCTGCGCCCGCGCCTGCGCCCGCCGCCTGCGCCCGCCCGTGGCCCGTCCAACCGTCCGTGGCCCACCCGGGCCACCTCCACCCTCTGCCAACGTGGTCAACGCCATCGTCACTCTCCTTCACGACCTCGACGCACGCGCCCTTGACCACGTCATCGCCGTCGCCACTGATCTTCGTCGGCAGCAATGATCACTCATCCCCTGCCCTAGCCCTCGCCTACTCCCCACCACCTCGCCCCACCACCTCCCCACACATACATACACCCTCATCCCCATCGCCATCCCCATCCAACCGCCACCGATCAAAGCGGGAGTGCCGAATGAGCCAAATGGTCTGCGGCGGGTCCCGCCAACACCCAGCCAAACCCGTCAGCCGCCCACCGCCCACACACAAGCCCACCCCGCCGCCTCCACCTCCTCACCCCTCTCCCAACCCACCCCACCCACTGCAGCGGGCATGGAGGACGGGCCAGAGGAAGGATACGGTGCTGCGCACTCTGGGCAGCAGACGCTGGGAAGGCAAGGCGCGGGTGCGGCGGCAGCAGCAGCTGCTGCCCTGGTGGCGGCGGCACAGGGCGCGGCGGGCGTGGGTATGCTTCCGCTGTCGCGGGCTGTCTACGCCGGGTGGCATGTAAAGTCGTTTACCTCGGCGCTCGGCTGGTCGCTCAGCTGGTTCCCGCTCTTCTACACAGACACCTCGCCATCGACCGGCTCGCCCCGCGGCGTCGCCTGGTATGCCCTCGACACCGGCATGGCGCCCAACGGGAACTTTCTCCTCTCAGCGCTGGCCAACGCCGCCCTCCTCACATGCCTTGTTGCCATCATCATGGCAGGCGTGTTTGCGCTGACTCCGTTGCCGCTCCGCTTGCCTGCCCTCCGCTCCGCCGCCCTGCGCTGGCTTGCCCTGCTCGCCGCCGGGCTCCTCGCCGCTGCCTCGTTTGTCCTCGGCCTTGTCGCTCGTGGCAGCGGCCTTGCTCTCGCCAGCGTACCCGGTGTGTTTGCAATGCTGGTTGTTCTCTTTGCAGCCGTTGCTCTTGCCTTGCTGGCCTATCTTGGCGACGCTCCCGATCTTCCGCTGAGATCCGAGACCCGCGGCTTTGGCGCGGGTGTACTCGGCGTTCATATGCTCTCGCTGGCGCTGGCGTGCGGATTGCAAGGCGCCAACCACGCCCTGCCACTGACAATTACCTTGCTGGTTCTGGCATGGCTGGTTACGCTTGCTCTCGTCGTCGTTCGCCCGTACACGCTGCCTGCCTACAACATCCTCGCATGCGTTAGCTGGGGTGCACGTGCAACCGCGCTCACCTTTGTGGTGTTTCTCGCCCGAAGCGAGAGCGAGCTCCCTTCGCGGCTTGCATCGCTTATCCTTGTATGGTGCGCCATTGGCATCCACATTGCTGCTCTCGCCTGCCTCCTTGCTGCTACGCTGTTTGTGGCGGCGTCGGCGGTGCGGGCGGCGACTGCGCCGCACGAAGCCGTTGCCAAGTCACCATCGACTGCCTCTTCGCGCGGAGCGATTCTGCCCATGCTTTCGGTCCTGCCCGTAGCCCGCCTGGGCATGGATGACCAGGCAACTCCGTCTGAATCACCGGGCGGGATGGGAACGCCGCAGGCCATGGCTCCGCTTGAGCCTGCCCGGCAAGCCGAGGAGGCTGGCGGCGATGGAGACCTCCCTCGGCTCGACCTTACCAACATACGGCACTCGCTCGGCGATGCCGGCGTCTCAATCACCGCCCGCAAGTCGGAGGAGCTTGTCGAGTTTGCGCTGCAAGTCGCGCCTGTTGCGCCAGGCCTCTTTGTCGGCTCGGCCGAGGCTTCCAGTAACCGCGAGCTGTTGGAGGCTGCCGGCGTGACCAACGTCATCAACGTGGCGCCCATGGTGTGCGCCAACGTGTTTGAAGACGCCGACGACGCGCCGTTTGAGTACTGGGCGCTCCCGCTCTTCGACGATCCGTCGCAGGACATCACGTCAGTCATTTACGACGTCATCGAGTACGTCGACGAGATCGCTGCCGAGGGCGGCGCTTGCTTCCTGCACTGCTCGCAGGGCGTCTCGCGGTCGATAGCTCTCGCCACCGCATACCTCATGCACACTCTCGACATGGACTACGAGCCTGCGGCCGCCAAGATCAAGGCCATTCGCCCGGTCGCCGATCCCAACGCCGGCTTTGTCTTCCAGCTCCTCGAGTGGCGGGCGCGAGTGACATGGCAGCCGACTGCCGAGGCGCCGACCCCGACACAGCCGGCGCTCTTCCGCCTCGCGCCGCAGGACCGTGGTCACGACCCAGGCTACATCGTCGCCAAGTTTGTCTATCTTGACGACTACTGGGCCGCCGCCCGCTCGCCGCACGGCCCGGAGCTTCCGATCGTTCTCGACCCCCGCGCTGTCTACATTGCGTTCTGGGACACGCGCTACACCGGCCGCGCCGCTCTCGGCCGCGACGGTCGCATGGTCCTTGTCTGGCACGGCGACAAGGCCGAGCCAGACCTTGCGTCTCAGGTTGGTGACATCCTGCTCATCCTGCAGCGCTTTGAGCACGCTCCGTCCGACTACCGCATCGTCACGCCGTCTGCGACTGCCTCGTTTGCTACCCTCCTCCGCCACGGCGGCACCAAGGCGAACACAAGTATCTCGGTCCTTGTCGGCCATGATCTCGCCGTCGATGATGATTACCTTCCACTGAGCTCCGCCTCCTCTTCCGGTGCCTCAGTCTACACCTACGAGGAGTCATCCGACGCCTGACCATTGAATCGCCTACAGTGTTGTGCGGGTGCGTCGAGACGTCACGCGGGTTCACAGCAGGGCACCGCCCCGCCCCGCCCCTGCCCCCACTCCTCTCCCCATCACACTCGATACCATGCTGCGGTCCGCCACACTGGCTGTAGGCCGACTGGCAGCAGGCCCGAGTGTGCGCGACATGGCCCGTGCCATGGCTGCGGCTGCCCGGCCTGCCTCTGAACCGGAGACTGGGCCTGCAGCTGGCGAGAGCAAGCGGGCGCAGCTGACGCGGATGCTCAAAACGTATGGCACGACCGGGGTAGCGGTCCATCTGGCCATCTCGGTTGTCTCCTACTCGGCCGTATACTCGCTGCTGCGCCTCGGCTGCTCACCAGGCGACGTGGCCGACTGGCTCGCCCTCGACGCCCTCCTCGGCGATGACTCGCCTGTCTCGGCCCAGACCGTCGGCGCGGCCTCGACCGCTGCCGCTGCCTACATCGTGTACAAAGCCACCCTCCCGCTCCGCCTCCCGCTCACTCTCGCCGCTACCCCCATTGTCCACGCCCGCCTACGCGCCCGAGCCCGCTCCCGCTCTCACTCGCGGGCCCACTCCTCCAGACAATGAACATGCCCCACCAAACCACGCTGGCTTTACTGCCCATTCGCGGATCCGTTGCTTGTCATTCCTTGCACCCGCGAGCTGAGCTTATCGATCTTGGCCAGCGCTGCAGCCAGCGCGGTCTGCTGCTCGAGAACCAGCGCCTGCGTCGCCTGTAGCTCGGCGAGCACTTCGGCAAGCGACGGTTCGGAGACCGCCTCGGTGTCGGCAGCGATGCTTGCCGGTGCGTCGCGCTCAAGCGATGAGGCGGTGAGCGGTCCGGCCGACGAATCAAGCTCAAGCCCACGCCGGCGTGAGGCATGCAGCTCGGCCTTGGACTGCAGACTGCCGAGCGAGACCATCGATGACTGCAGCGTGTCCTGGACCTGGTGGAACTGTTCCTTGTTGATGCTCAGCTGCTTCTCGGCCGCCGCAAGTCGCCGCGAAAGCTCAGCATACTCGGGCCCGTGCTTGGCTGCGCGCTCGCCAGCACGGATTGAGGTCATCATCGCCAGCGACCGCGACGCCGTCCGCCGCCCACTTGGGCTCGTGCTAGCTGGCAGAATAGGCGACGCTGCCCCAAACCGCAGCGGCGTCGACGTCCGTGGCGACCGTGGCGAGCGCGGCGAGCGCGGCGAGTATGACTTTGCCCAGCGCTGATCCTGCGCTGCCGGCAACGCCGGCGGGCCGTGGATGGCGCGAGTAGCGCGGGCCAGGACCTCCTGGGTGGCCGGCGTCAGCGGGCCGCCGCCAGACCGGGTCTCCTCCAGCCGCGCGCCGGGCGTGTCTGTCGACAGATCCAGTGCGTGATCAAAGCCTGGGGTGGCCGACTCGGGTGAGGACGTGACGGATGCGGGAGTGGGTGCGGCAGCAGTGGTAGCAGCGGCAGCAGCGGCGGCAGCAGCGTGGCGGCGGGCGGGCGGCGACGAGAGTGTCGCCATGGCCAAGAAGCGCGAGGCCTTGAGCGCGTCCTGTGGCAGCGGCTCGAGCTCCATACGAGCCAGGACCGAGTTGCGACGGCCAAGCGGAGCGCCGCTGGCGGCGGCAGCCGAGGCCAGAGCACCCGCCACAGCCGGCGACGACGGCGGCAGGTGCGAAGGCGGCGGCGTGTTGCGCGGCGTTGCCGTTGTCTGGAGCAGCAGCTTGGCCCGCGCGAGCACGTCGACACTGCGCGCCTGTGTTGGGCTGAGACTCTCGCTCATGGCGCAGCGGAGGTTATGCGTGAGACTGGATGGGGGTGGGGTGGGGGGGGGGGAGTGCCGACGCGGGAGTGGAGTGGAGTGGCTGCTGGCAAGGCACGCACCCACACAGCCACCGATCACTGGAACGAGTACAACACCTTTTATTTGCGGACATCCAAAACAACAACCGAGCCGTTGGCATGGGCAGAGGCAATGCGGGAGCCGTCGGGCGCCCAGGTGACCTCAAAAATACCACCGTCGGATGAGTACGACCGGACGAGCGAGCCGTCAGTCACGCTCCAGATCTTGACGGTGGCGTCGGTCGAGCCGGTGGCAACGTAGCGGCCGTCGGGCGAGAACTTGACCGAGTACACAGAGTCTGTGTGGTCGGTGAGGTCGTAGAGACACCGCTTGGCGGTAATGTCCCATATCTTGACCGTAGAGTCCTGCGAGGCTGTGGCAAGCAGCTGCGCGCCCGACGTGGCCAGCGGCGACCAAGCAACTGTAAAGATCTCCATCCGGTGCGCGTTGAGGTCAAGGACGCAAGTCTCTGACGACGCCGTCCAGATCTTGGCGGTGTGGTCGTCCGAGCAACTGGCAAGCAGTTGACCTGTCGGGTCAAACGCAATGTTGTTGACCTCGTCGTGGTGTCCGTAGAACTGAACCAACGGGCGTGCGTTGCCAACCTCGCACAGATAGATCGACCGGTCCGACGAGCACGTGGCAAACACGTTCTCGTCGCGCCACGCCACAGACAGCGTTGGAGCAGAGTGCAGCTCATACTCTTGCTTCATCGCTCCCGACGCCGCGTCCCACACGATGGCGCGGCAGTCAGCAGAGCCCGTGAGCACAAGCGACGACGACGGCGACCATTCGATGGAGAAGATCGGCTGTGTATGGCCGCTCAGCGTCTTCATCAGCTCGCCAGACGCAGACCATAGCCGTGCGTTGCCGTCGAGCGCACCTGTCGCCAGCACTCCGCCGTCTGGTGCCC
The DNA here is from genome assembly GCF_000142905.1 of Thecamonas trahens ATCC 50062. Lineage (NCBI taxonomy): Eukaryota > Apusomonadida > Apusomonadidae > Thecamonas > Thecamonas trahens. Next base: position 484,242 of record NW_013657665.1, on the reverse strand, counting down.
ATGCCATGGCCATAACGTCGTTGAGCTTCTCTGCGTGTCGCAACTCCCGCTGCGCGTTGTCGCCCAGGCCACTCGACAGCTCGTCGGGCAGGACCCACAGTCGCGCCGTCGAGTCGCCCGAGCCTGATGCCAGGAGCGACGGGTCTTTCGGGCAAAACGCAACCGAAAACACGTCCTTCTTGTGGCCGGTCATCGCAAGCACCTCCTCCGCCTCGGGCGGCCGCACCGCAATGTCAAAGTGCGGCAGCGAGGATGTCAGTTCCATCGCTGCCACGCCATCGTCCTCCTCCACCTCGACCTTGACCGCAGGCTTGCTCTCGGCACCGCCTTCACCTGCTCCGCCCTCAGCCGCCCCGCCCTCGCTCTTGCCGCCGTCCTCGCCGGCTTTGCGCCGCCGACGCCGCTTCTTCACCTTGCACTGGTGCGGCATGAGCAGTGCAAACGGCTCGTCGCACTCGATCTCAGACCCGTCTTCCCGCAGGTGTGTCTCCACCTCCAGATACTGCAAGCCCTTCTGCACATATGACACCAGCGCCCCGGGCGGCACCGCAGACCCGTCGAGGTTGCTCCGCGCCACCAGCGACTCGTGCCCAAAGGTGTATGCCGTGTGTGCAAAGCCTGTCGCACCCCCCCCCCCCCCACCGCCGAGTACCACACCACATCGCAGCGCATGTCTCGTGAGTCGCACGCCGTCCTCTGCGCCCGGCCTTTGCCACAAGCGCCGCCGCTTCTCGCATGCTGGGCCCCACTCCGCCTGCACCCGTCGCTCCTCCTCCGCCCGCCGTTGGCGAGTCCTGCCGCCGGCCGTACGGCTTGCCACGCGCCCTTCAGACATACCCATGCACACCATACCTGCATACTGCCATCGGCCACCCCCTCCCATGCACATAATGCTGGGGATGGAGTCTTGCGGGCTGTGGCGCCATGGCGGTAGGAGGCGGAGAGGCTCAAAAAAAATACGACCATGGCTGCTACCCCCCCATCCTCCCCCCCCTCCAGGCCACCAGGCCACCAGGCCACCAGGTCACTGGTCGGCCCTGCACCAGCCACAACAGCCCATCTCCACCCACTCGCGCATGCTACGTACCAGACTCGGACAAGTACCGGAACACAAGGTAGTTGAGCTCGTCCGAGGTTATGGACATGGCGGCGCGCCTTCGGCTCGGGCCCCGGAGACGAGAGTAGCACACACCGTCATCACAGTCTTGGTGCCGAGTGCCGAGCCGGCTGTGTGGCGGCGGTCGGCTGCGTGCCTCCAATCACCCCTTCCCCTCTCTCCCGCCCAGAGATAGATGATGTCGGCCTTGACTCGAGGCACACCCTCATTTGGCTCCTTTTCATGCCTACTCTTCACTCACACGTCATCGCGCCGGAGAAGCGGCCCATCGTCGGCTGGCAGCTGCTCGGCAACGAGGTCGAGGGCTGCGGCAAACTCAGAGATTGACGGTCGGTCGACCGGATTTGCAGCCCAAGCGTGCGAGATGAGCTCGACAAGCTGCGGGTAGCGAGTGGCAAACTCGTCGTTGAACGGCGGCCGCCGACCCGACGCCGTCATGGCCGCCGAGAACCGCTTGGCGCGGAAGAGAATTGACTCGGTGAGCATCTCGTACGCGACAATGGAGAGTGAAAAGATGTCTGCGGCCTTGGAGTAGCAAGCTTCGGCCGCGCCCTGATAGTACTGCAGCAGCAGTTCGGGCGCCATGTACACCGGCGTGCCACGGATGGTCTGGATCGAGGCCAGCGAGCCCGAGTCGGCGCGGACCTTGGCAAAGCCAAAGTCGGCGAGTTTGGCGGCAAGCACCTCGTCACCCTCCATCTGAAGCAGGATGTTGGCCGACTTGATGTCACGGTGAAGGACGCCGTGCGAGTGCATAAACTCCAGTCCAGCCACCACCTCCTGCAGAATCGCAATCTTGGTCGCCATCACCAGATCGAGATGCTGTGCCGCGTACGAAACAAACTCTCGCAGCGAGCCACCCTCCACCAACTCCATCACAATGTATACCGACACGTCGCCGCGCGAGAACCCGTACAACTCCACAATGTTGGGGTGCTGAAGCTGCGCCATGACCCCGATCTCGTGCAGCGCCACCTGTACGTCCTCGCCGTTGAGCCGCATGTCCTTCACCGCGCACGGCCGTCCGTTCCACGTCGCAAAGTACACCGAGCCGTACGTCCCACGCCCCAGCTCCGGGCCGAGCGAGATGTCCGCCAGTGGAATGAATAGCGACGACACTGCCGGATCCACCTCGTCAATCGTGTACGACGCGTTAAGGTTCGACGTGTACTGCTGGAGCACAGATGGCTTGGGCAGCAGCGTCGACGTCTCGCCTCCGCTCCTGCTACCGCGCGCCCGCCCGCCAGGCTTGAGCACTCGCTGGAGAACCACAAACCCAGCGACGCAAACCACCACAAGAACCACCACAAGAACCACAGCCACCGTCTTTCCCTTGGAGAGTCCGCTCGGGCTGCGCGAATGCGCGCTCGGCGGTGGGCTTGGTGGACTCGGCGGCGGAATCGGTGCCGGTGGCGGAGGCGGTGCCGGCGGACTCGGCGGAGGCGGTGGTGCCTGACACTTGTGGTTGATGCACAGATTACACGGTCCACCCGCTTCTTGACACTCATCCGATGACGAGCACGCGCTCAAGCCACACGACGAGCACTGGTAGACTTGGCAATGGTTCCTAATGCACTTCGATGGACACTTGAGCGGCTCCGGCCCCTCCTGGCCACCGAGGTCGCAGTAACGGATCGTATCCGAGCATGCCAGCCCGTTGGGGATCTGACCGGTCAACAGGTTGTGGTCGGCCGAAAACGTCACGAGCGTATCCGGTACGTCCTCGCTGAGGGCCCCATCAAAGTTATTGAATGAAAGATCCAGTGTCTGCGCGTCGCCGTAGCTGATCATGCCCGTCAGCGAGTTGTTCGCCAAATAAAACTGACCGAAGGGCAGGTTGCTGGGGAGGCCACCCACGAGAGAGTTGGACTTCAAATCCAGAAAGTCCAAGAACTGCGGCAGAGTCAGGTTATCGATCCGAGTCGCCAGCTCGTTGAACGATAGGTCCAGGAACTCCAAGCTGGGGACGCTGTTGAGAAAGGCCTGGTCAAAGCCGGTTGTGATCATGTTGCCACGGAGCGAGAGGTACGCCACGGTCGAGCTGCCGCCCTGGACCGGGTTGCGCGGGACGTGGCGAAGGGGCCCCACCCGTGGCGCAAGCGCGTAGTTTGCGTGCAACTCGTTGAGCGCGGGCGCAAGGAAAACGTTGTCGATGCTGTCAAACTGGTTGTTGGAGATCGCAACTGTGGTCAGTGCAGTGCCCGAGATGTCTGGAAACGTGCCACGGAGGACGTTGGTGGAAAAGTCAATCGAGCTCAGCGTGGTGATGTTAAACAGATACGCCGGGATTCTCCCCACCAGGTTGTTGTTGCTCAGATCAAGCCCGACGACCGTCTCAAAGCCTGACGTGCAGTGGACGCCCTCCCATGAGCACACAAACAGGTTCGCCAGCCAGTTGGTCGAAGACGTCCAGCTGGGTCCGCCCGTATCGAGGAACAATTGCGACAGCACCTTGTACGCCAACATCGACGGATCACTATGTTCCTGCTGTGTGCCACTGCCGCCGGCGCCACCGCCAAGGCCCTCGCGCATACTCCCGTCACTGACGCCAGGCCTTGTGACTCGTGTTGCCTCACCCGTGCCTGCCTCCACCAACATCACCACCACCGCCACCACCACCAGCCCCAATGTCCCCCGCCATGTCCAGCCACTCATGCTCGTATGCCGTGGCCCTATTTGCCTGCCCACCTGCTCCTCGACGTTAAAGACACGTGTTGCGCCTCCACTAGCTCGCCACCCGTGGCCTGGCCGCCCGCGCTGCCTCCCGTCCGCCAGACACGCCCATCGACCGGATGCAGAGGCTCCCAATTGCCAACCACTCTCCTGGCCTCACTTGCCGCCACACCACAGGCCACACCGCTTGATTTTTAGCTTTTCATGGCCGTCGAGACGCCATGCATACATGAGGCCGCATCCATCGGGCTGCACCAAGCAGCTACCCTTCCTTGTCGCCACATCTCGTCTCAATCGGCATCATAGAAGACTCGGACGAGCGAGGTGGCGATGAGAAGCTCCGCGTCGTAAAAGCGGGTCTCGATGACAACATTGCCGGAGAGAACGTCAGCAGGGAGCATGTCTGCCGCGTCTGCGGCGACGAGCGTTGTCGACCACGTGTTTGTCGAGTTGGGGATGACAAAGCCAAACTCAAAGTGGAACTCCTCGATGATCGATCCGTGTAGCGAGACTTCTTGCTCCACCCGAAAGGCCTGCATCATCTCCACAGACGAGAACACAATCTCGCGCGACACCGCTTTGGCCGCCAGCAGCCGCGCTGGCACCCGCGCAACCTGCTCCTCATCAAACACCCGATCGACATCCCACTGCGACTGCCAGTACACCTCGCCACTCTCGGCGTCCTTCAGCTCCAGGCTCCCTCTGTCCGCGTGGAAGTGGTGCGAGTGTGAGTGAGCCTCGGCCATGGGCGACCCTTCAGCCGGGGAGGAGGGGCAAGTCTCCGCGTGTTCCGCCGCCCACCTCCCCCGTCCCCCTGCCCCTCCTCCTGCTCCCCAATACACACACACACACACACACACACACACACACACACACACACACACACACACACACACACACACAGTGTTAACATACAATGAAAACCCGCGCCGCAACGCCTCTGCTTTCTCACCCATTGGCGTCTCGAGGGAGCAGTCTGGTCCGCATCCTCCTGTCTCGCGCCAAACCCAGTCCCGGCCTACTCCCTCGAGGCACCCGATCTGACCTGACCACGACACTTGGTCACTTCTTGCTCGTCGAGCTCTCATCGCGCCCTTGCCTGAAATCGCGCCCAAGTAGAAGATCTGACGCCTGGCGCGCGTTGACGCTGTGTTGCGCGTACGGCGTCCGTGCCAGCTCTAGCCCGGTTCGACCTCCGTGCGCCGCAAGCGGCTCATCGTACGGCGCGCCAGCCTTGAGCAAGTCGGCGACAATCTGGTCGTAGCCGGCCTCCAGCGCCGCGCCGAGCGCGTTCGAGAGCACCGCAAGCGTTGCATCCGACAGCGCAGCGCTCTTGTTCGACTTACGCTTGCGGTGCGGGAGTGTGTTGCGGAGGATGAGCGCTGCCATAGTGTTCAGCTCGGCAATCGGCGCCCGGCCCTCGGAGGCTCGCGGCAGCGTCGCCGACCGCTCGCCGCCGGCGCCGCCACGCCGCCCGCCGCTGGACCCGCGACGCCTCCCCTCTGCCAGCGCGTGTGGGGAGTCGAACGAAGTCGATCCCGAGAGCGAGCGCTTGAGCTGGCTGTCGCCGGACAAACTCACGCTCTTGCTCGCACTCGCGCCGCCTCCGCTGCCTCGGACCGCAATGCTGCCGCCCTCCACCACCGGCCGCGCTCGGAGGAGTGCCACAAGCGGGTGGATTGTGCCAGCCAGATCGACGCTCGCGCCTGTGGAGAGCAGCAGCCGCAGAGCAGCGTACGCCCGCTCGACCGCAGCCAAGCCGACGAGCGAGACCTGCGCCACGTCGGAGCCATTCCCGGCGCCTGTCCACGACACCGCAGCATCTTTGGGTGCGCCAGCACCAATCAAGACTCTCATAACATTGGCGGCGTTGCGTTGGATGGCCTTGACCATGTACCGTGCCGCGAGCGGCTTGCTCGCATCGCGCTTTGCAAGCAGCAGCCGCATAATGTCCAGGTCCGAGTTGGAGACGGCATAGTCGAGCGCGGTCCATCCGCGCACATTCGTGGCGTCCGGATCAGCACCGGCCTCAAGAAGCGTCTCCACCGTTGCCTGCCGCCGGAACAGCGCCGCCAGCGCCAGCGCAGCGTCGCCGTTGTGGTTGGCGGTGTCAATGTCGACACCAGGAGCATGAGCCAGGATGGAAGAAGCCACGTCCGCCCCGCGGGCGTCATCGAGGCTCGCCACCGCGTGAAGCGGTGTGTTTCCGCTTCGGCTCTCACGGACGGAGACCGCGGCGTCCAGTGCCTCGGTCTCGCCCGCCTCGGCAAGGCCGGCAAGCCAGACATGTATCACAGCAACAAGCCGCTGGCGGATGAGAGCGTGCAGCAGGCTGCTGGCTGGCTCGGGCGCGGTGAGCAGGTCGACTGGGCGGCACCCATCCGCGTCACAGGCAGACAGTACGCCGAAAGCGCCATCGCCTGCCACTGCTACCAAGTGCGCCACGTTTTCCCATCGCCGGTATCGGGCCGCCAGATGCATTAGCGAGCTTCTTGCGCGATCTGCGGCTCGCGGAACATGCAAAACGCCACTCAGCGCCTCGAGCAGCACGCTAAGGACGCCAATGGCGCCACGTGCGTGCGACATGACTGCGGCGTGGACCGGAGCAAAGCCAAGGTCGTCCGGAGTCGCCACGTCGGCGTCGTACCGCAGCAGCAGCGAGACCAGGCCAGGCTCGCCGGAACGGGCGGCGGCACCCATGACCGAGACGCGGCCTGCAGCACATGCTGACGGATTCGCGCCAGCGTTGAGCAGCATCTCGGCAACGGCGGTGTGTCCGGCGCGGGCAGCGAGCCACAGCGGAGTGGCGGCCAGGACCCCGCCGGGTGTGTCGGGTGCGGCGTCCATGGCAAGGAGGAGGCCGACAACCTCGTTGTGGCCACGGGCAGCTGCCGCATGTAGGGCAGTCTCGCCGTCGCCGCGCGGGAGCGAGAGCACCGACGCGTCATCGGCCTCCTGGGCGCTTGCCAGCAGCGTCATGACGCAGTTCATGTCGCCCGCCACCGCTGCCGCATACAGCGCCGGTGTCCGGGACAAGCCCAGGCGCAGGCCCGGCCCGCTGCGGGCCACCAGCAGCCGCACCTGCTCCGGTCGGCCCTCGAATATAGCTCTGTGGAGGGGGGCAGCCATGGAAGAAGTGCTCCTTGCTGCCTCGAGTGTGGCCCCTTGTCGTCGGCTTTGGCCCGACGTCGGCGGCCGCCGGCTCCCCTAGCCGCGACCATGGTGAGTTTACAGCTTAGGCACGTTGACCACCAACGCACCGACATCGGTAAAGGCTCCCGCAAGCGCCTTGCGCATGGCTGCCGACGATGTCTCTTCGCTCGACCGCCACGACGTGATGTTGACGCAAATCATGTCCGGGAGTGTCGAGTAGCAGATGCCGTAGCCGTGCGGGTGGACGACAGGACCAAAGCCGCCGATGCGCGGAAACGGTGCAGGGTTGGTGTTCGACGACGAGATGACCCACTGCGACGAGGTGATAAAGGCCTCGGTGGAGAAAAGCTCCGGGAGCGGGAGTCCGAGCTCAGAGCACGCCATCCGCAGGCCCAGCAAGTGCCGATCGACACCTGCACCAAAGCACGCGTCTTTCAGCAGCGCAAGGTGCCGTTTGATGGCGGCGTCGAGTGCAGCTCGCTTTTCGGTCACGGTGGCGTCGGGCGCGCCCATGGCCTCGATGAACGCCGCCCGCTCCGAGCTTGCTGCTCGAACCGTCTCGGTCCGCCCGAGCGCAAACTGCCGCGTCTGTCCGGTCTCGTACGTCACCGCGTGCTTGCCATGGAGCCGGAAGTACGCCAGGCCAATGGCCATCTGAATAAACGCGTCTGGCGATGTCCGCCCGGCTTTGAGTGCGTCGTGACCAAAGGTGTTGTAGAAGAGCAAATCCTCGTCAAAGTCCTCCGAGGCGGTGGCAAACGAGGTCCGTGCCGCGACGAGTACAGGCGCGAGCGCCTGCCGCGGGACCGCGAGCCGGACGGGCGCCACGGCGAGGGTCACGTTTGTCTTGCGCGGCGCGTGGGACGGCGTAGCAAGCCAGTGCAGCAGCGCTGGTGGCGGCTCGGCGGTGTGGATGTCGTTAAAGACGTAGACGGTCGAGATGGCATCGGCCGGGGAGTGCTCGCCGTTGACGCCGATGATGCCGTTGCCGTACGCGATGATCTGAATGGTCTTGTCAAACATGCGAAGCGACGCATCGCCTCCGGCCGCGGTCCGTGTCGCGTCGAGAGTGCTGTCCGGCTCGTGTGGGTCGAGAACAATGGCGAGCGCTGTGTCGGCGATGGCGTCGAGAGCTGGCCCGTTGATTGCGGGCTCGTGCTCGAGCAGGAGCGTCCGCGCTTGTGCCCAGTTCGGCCGCTCGCCGGCAGAGAGCTCACCCAGGATCCGTGCTGACGCATCGAGCTCGTCAACTGGGGGTAGACGCGCAAGGGCCTCTAGCGTCGCTGCCAGCGCTGCCATGTCGACCGGGCAGTCCTCCGACAGCGCCGGAGCAAGGGTGACAATAAAGTAGCCGGCCGGAGAGATGACCAGTGCCTTGACCGGGAGCTGAAGATCACCAGCATGGCGTGATGCCAGTAGCGAGTCACCAGCCTCGCCTGGGATCCGGGTAGTGCCCCACAGCGCGGCGTACTGGTGCATCGAGAGTGGGATGCGCGGCTTGCGGCCCATGTACTCGCGCGGGATCCGGCCTGCAGCGAGCTTGGCGAAAAATGCTACAAAGCCGGCGGCCATGTATGCACTTGCTGCCGCTTGCGATCCGCGCAACGCCTCCGGCAGCGCCTCGGCCGGGTAGCCGATAAAGTAGTTGGAGAGGTACGGAGTCGGACTCGGCCAGCTGGTGTATGCCCCGGTCAGCCACCAGTCATCGAGCCACGACGGCTCGCTCACCGCACGCTCCTCCAGCCGTGCCTGCGCTGCGCGCACGTCCTCGCATGCGAGACATGCCTCCACAGCGTCTTTGGCCTCGGCGATGGCAGCGTCAGAGAGCGGCGGCGCCAGCGAGTCCAGCCACCGTGCCAGCGTCTTTTCCAGCGGTGGGACCGGTAGTGGCGGCAGCGGCGGATGGGCGTACGCTGCGGTGAGTGTGCTTGATGGCGGTGGTGGAGGTGCAGCCATGGAAGCCGGGTTGGGGTGAGGTGTGCGGCAATGGCTATGGCTATGGCTGTGTCGCCTTGGCTCGGAGCCACCTGAAGGTCACCACAGTTGGCCGGCGGGCAGGCTGGCTGGCCAAGGCGAGTCGTCACTCGCCACTCACCGTCACTCACCACTCACCGTCACCACACTGCAGCCACACCGCACTAGTCGTGTAGGGCGATAGGGAATCCCAGCAATCGGCCACACACCGCCAGTCATCCACTCGCCTGTCCAGCCCATCCCCAGACATCGCTATGGCCGCCTATAAACAGGGCTCCTTCCTCTGGGGCGCCTTTCCCTCGTCGCATGAGTCGTACTCGTCCGACGAGCAGAGGTACGTACCTGCGGCTGCCGCCTCCCGCACCGCTGCGGGCTCCTGCATGGCTGCCTGTCCAGACCACCACAAACTCACTAAGGATCACATGGGGTGGATGATGTGAGGTACAGTCCGGTCGTGGGTGGGAGAAGGTCGCTCTCGACCTCGCGGTCGTCCAAGAGGACCATGTCGAGGTCGGGCTTTGGCGGCTCAATGGAGTGGGGCGCGCCGCAGCCGCGGTCCGTCGCCAAAACTAGGCGGCGGGTGGACAGGCATCGGCGCGTCCGATCGCACACAGGAAGCACGTCATGGAATGCTGGTGCCTCGCATGTCCGCTGCCTAGAGACCGTCTCGGATGAGTCGGCCGGCTCGTCGAGCTCGAGCTCGCACCCGGACTCGACCTCCGACTCGTCGGACTCATCAGACGTCTCAGGCTCGGCGTCGTCGTACTCGGGCTCGTTTTCGTCCGACTCGGTGACCGCGACCACGGCAACAGCCGCCTCGACCACCGAGCCCGACGGCCCGCATAACCTGGTTGCAGCCGCGATGGCGATGGACAGGTTGGCTCTGACCTCGTCATCCCGCCGCCGGGAGGCAAAGGCAAAGGCCAAGGACAAAGACAAGGACAAAGACAAAGACAAATCCAAGTCCAAGTCCAAGGCAAGGTCCAGGCCCAAAAGTGCCATCGGTGGAGGCCGGGCTTCTCGCCGCGCCCGGTCCGAGTCTGTGCATCGGCGCGTTGGATCGCCGTCGCCGCTGGCTCGCGACTCGCGGCGCAGCTCGCGTGGCTCCCACTGCCAGCTCTTCTCGGATCGGCTTCACCAGCGCAGGCTTACCCCGTTCCGCTGGACGCGGAGCCTCAAGCGGTACCGCATCGACCGGTCGCAATCGATGGGCGAGGGTGGGCAGTCGTTTGTCTTTCGTGGCACCGACAAAGAGACTGGCGAGCCGGTGGTGGTCAAGGTGACCAAAACCGCGGCCGATGCCCGCGAAGCCGCCATCCTTCAGCGGGTCCACTCGGGACCCAACGTCATTTCGCTGCTTGACATGATCAAGACCGACGACGAGCACATCCTCATCCTCGAGTCGATCGGCTCGCCATCACAGGTCGGACGCTCTTTCTCGCGCCTCACAGCATGCCAGGCCCAATTCTACTTTTGCAAGCTCCTCATTGCTCTCGAGTACTGCCACTCGCGGAACATCATCCACGGTGACGTCAAGAATGGCAACGTCATTTTCAATGCAAGCACCAAGTCGCTGCGGCTCATCGACTTTGGCCACGCTATCCACCATCGCTTGACTCGCCCCAAGCGGCGCTGGATGGGGACACCCACGTACAAGGCGCCCGAAGTTCTCCTCCACTACCCGCGCTTCGACTACGCCGTCGACATGTGGGCTGCAGGCGTCATGCTCGCCCGTGCCCTCATCCACAAGCACTTTATCATGCCGCTCAAGAGCAAGTCGGCGCCCGACCTCACCCACCCCGCAAATCTCCGCGCCATCATCTCGCTCCTCGGCACCGACGCCTACGCCGCCTTTGTCAAAAAGTACTCGCTCAAGTCGGCATCCGCGAACCACGGACTCAAGGCCTCGCGCCTCAAATCAGACGCTACGCTCCCGCGGAGTGCCATTCCGCTCCGCGACTTTTCGCCCCATGCCGCCAACGTCGACCCGCGCGCTCTTGACCTCATCGCCAAGCTCCTCCGCATCGACCCGGCCGAGCGCCTCACCGCCTCCCAAGCGCTCAACCATCCGTACATGTCGTCGGTCAAGTCCGATGTCGAGGCTCCCTCCGAGCACTACGCCGGAAGCCGCCCCTCTTCGCTCGCTGCTTCTCCCATCACCGAGGCTGATGAGCAGAGTTCGCTGCGAAGCGCCGACTCGGCGTCAAGCGGCTCGTCGGGCTCGGACTCGGGCTCAGGCTCGGGCTCGGGCTCGGACTCGGGCTCAGGCTCGAGCGAAAGCTCTTCCACTGATGGCAGTAGCAGCGGCTCGGGATCATCGTCTATATAAAGTTTTGCGTGGTGTGGTTCGCGATAAATGGATCATATAATGGGCTGGGTTGCTGGTCGAAGGCGGGCAAGGCAAGTCCGGGGCCAGGCGCGCGGAGCAACACGCCAGTTGGCCGACCAAACCAGCTCACTCCGCCGCGACAGGTACGGCTCGGGTGAAGCATGGCCATTGCACCAGCGCCAGCCCACTGCTCCTGCACGTGCATTCTGCTGAATGTACCCTGCTAGCGGCTGCCTGTGGTGGGTGCCTGCTGTGCAGAGCCGTAGCTTCTGTTTGGGGCGAGATCAGCGGGGACATGCGCAGAGTGTGGGCAGGCGGGTGGGTGGGCATGCACTGTTGGGCGAGAGGGTGCAGGGCGACTCATGCGGACACGGTCTGGTGGGGGGGTGGGGGGGGCTTGCTTTGGTGACGGGAGGTACAGGACCGGCTCTGGGATATGTATCCCGGGTATGGGCCGCACGGAGGCTTTGGTGGCGGCGGGCGGTCGCGGGCTGGGCCGAGCAGCGGCAATTTTTCGGATCAGTGCCTGGGAGTTCCGCCGGTGCGTACTCATCGCCGATGCCGACGCCGACGGCAGCTGGCTCTGCGGCGGCGGCGTTCGGAAGTGGCGGTGCGCTGAGTGGGCGGCGGAGCGGAAGCGGAATGTACGGTGGGGGCGGATCGAGCTCGGCGCGGGGGAGCGGTGGGTGCCGCGTGTGTCGGACCGGGATGCCGGCGTATCGGTGCTCTCTTTGTCGCGGCATGGTGCTGTGCGAGATGTGCTTTTCATCGGGGGCACACCCACCGTCGCACCCTGTTGTGGCGTTTCAGCCCGGCTCGTCCGAGCCATCGCCGTCGAGCATGATGCGCGGCGGGATGCGGTCGGCCTTTGGTTCGTCGAGCTCGCCGTATAGCTCCGGGCCCGGCCCGTACTCTGCATACTTTGGCGGTGGGGGCCCGAGCGGCGGGAATGGTGGTGGCTACTATGGCATGGGTTCATCGGTCTCTTCTTCTCACGGAAGAGCGGTGAGCTCGATCCCGCGCTCCGAGCTCGGGTTCTCGGTCGCGCCCGACTCGGATGCCGCGCTCGCACTCGGGCGATATCTTGTGGTCTCTGCGCCGCCGTACGCCTCGCCGTTTGCCGACATGATGAGCCGGAAGGAGGCCGAGGTGCTGGCGCAGGCGGCGCCGGGTCTGCTCCCAGAGACTGTACTCGACCATGCGCTGTTGCTCGAGATGGGCGGTAGCCTGGCGAGCGCACACCCCAAGCACCCGTTCGCGCGCGTGGGCTCTGCCGACAATTGGAGCGTGGCGGCACTCGAGGTGCGGGAGCAAATGCGGGACGTGCTGTGGAGCGCGTTCCGCATCGGAAGCGGTGCGCCGGGCGCTGCCGATCCGGTAGCCTGGTCACTGCGCGCCGACGAGGAGCTCGTTGAGCTTGCGTCTGCGCAGGCGCGGCGGTGGGGCGTGCCGACGGCAGCGCTGGACGCGGCGGCTCTCGAGCTGAGCGCCGAAGAGACTGCGCAGCTGCCAGCGCTGAGTGGGATTTCCAGTGAGGTTCTCCGGGCGCGGTTTGTACTCGTGCGGCTGTTCAACCAAGTTGGGGCGGCAGTCATCCCGTCGCGGCGCGGTAGTCGCGACGAGCCGGCCGAGTGGAACGTGCTTGCGGCGTGTGTGAGCGAGGTGGATGCGCCGCAGGTAGTGGACTACCTGCGAGGCGTTATCTTTGCCGAGATCAAGCTCGCGCTTCTGGTGCGAACGATGGGGGCGGCGGCGCCGGCGACGTACTTGCGGGTCAACGTCAATCGGGCTAAGGCGCGGGTTGTGGCACGGTCGAAAAGGCGCGGGCCGAAGATAGCGACGGGCTCAACTCGATCTTTGGCCAGCTCTTTTCGCAGCTGCGGCACCTCGACTACAGCGCGCTGCGCGGCGGCAAGAATGACAACATGTTCCAGATCGGCTTTCTCGGTGAGGGCTCGATGGACGGCGGCGGGCCGTACCGCGAGGCGCTGATGCTCGCGTGCGCGGACCTGATGTCAGACGTGACACCGCTCTTCGAGCTCTCGCCCAACGGCGTCAACGGTGTCGGCATCAACCGCGATAGGTACGTGGTCAACTCGGGAGCGACAAGCGATCTTCAGCTGGCGATGTTTGAGTTTGCCGGCGCGCTGCTCGGCATGGGCCTGCGGACAAATGTGAACATGCCTGTGGCACTGGCGCCGACGGTGTGGAAGCGGATGCTGGGCGCAAGGGTCGACGTGGCCGACCTGGAGGCGCAAGACCGGATGCTGGTCAACTCGCTGCGGGAGATGGTGGCGATGAAGCGCGATGTGTTTGAAGAATGGCTCGACGAGCGGTTTGTCGCGGTGCTGGCGAGTGGCGAGGAAGTCGAGCTTGTGCCTGGCGGGCGCGAAGAACAGGTGACGTACGAGCGGCGGGTCGAGTTTGCCCGGCTTCAGGTGGAGGCGCACCTCGCCACCGGCGCGAGTCAGATCCGGGCACTGCGGCGCGGGCTGGGTGCGGTCGTCCCGCTCTCGTCGCTCTCTCTCTGCACCGGAGCTGACCTCGAGTATCTTGTCTGCGGCGCACCAGACGTCAATCTGGAGACGCTCAAGCGGCATACGGTGTTCAACGGACAGTGTCGCGAGTCGACCACTGTCGAGTACCTGTGGGAGGTGCTGAGCGAGTTTTCGCCGGCGGAGCGCCAGCTCTTCCTCCGCTTTGTTTGGGGTCGGAACCGGCTCCCGCTCCGCGACACCGACTGGAACCAGCAGTTTATGATTACTGTCGAGACGAGCAAGGCGCCCGACGGCTTCCCGCGCGCCAACACGTGCAACTTTTCCATCTACCTCCCGCAGTACAGCTGCAAGGAGGTGCTCGAGCAGCGGCTGCGGTTTGCCATTGTCAACTGCCAGGCCATCGACACCGACTACAACACCACCGCGACCCAGGCCTCGCTGTGGGTCGACTACGCCGATGATGACAATCCTGCCGACGACACTGCGACCGCCGCCGCGCTCGCTGCTCCCCCGGCTGTCGCGCACGCGCGTGCGGCCCCAGCCACCTCGGCCCTCTCGTCGCCACATTCGGCGATCCGGCTCTCACCGGCGGTCACCAGCGCGCTCTCGGCTTCATTCTCGTCGACAGCCGGGTCGTCACCGCCGCGTTTTGCGTCAGGCTCACCCGAAGAGGCGACTGCTGAGGCTGCTGCCGCCCTCGCGGCCGCCAACGAGGTCATGGACCTTGTCGACGAGAGCGACTCACGCGGCAGCAGTGTCATGGGCCTCTCTGCCTTTTCCGACATTAGTGACGACGTCGAGTCGCAGTTTGCACTGCCGAGCTCGTCGTCGTCCGACTCGTCGGTCGAGTTTACTGATCCCGGCGAGCTCGACGCCAGCTCAGTGGCTTCGGGCGTAGCCTCCGGCTCTCACTCGGATTCGGCCGGCTCGGCTAGCTCGGCCTCCAGCTCGTCAGTGGTGGTCCTCTCGGGCAGCACGACAGACTTTCTTGCAAGCGTCAACGAGACCGATAGCGTCGAAGAGCAGGTGGCCAAGTTTGCTCAGGCTCTCCTCAAGCGGTCATCGTCGTAACTGTCAGTGATAGGGTGTCTGTTCGCCAATGCAGTGAAGATCGCCTCGTACCCGCCGTCGACGCAGTCGCCACAAGCCAGCCGGCAACAGTGGCCATGGTCGTTGCCGTCCAGCTCTCGCCCCTTTTTGCTCTCACCCTCCCTCTCATCGCGCTCCTCGTCGTCCATCTCGCCGTGCCCGTCGTCGTCGGCATCGGCGCCCCATCGGCAACTCGATCGCACTTGGACCTAGTCACTCATAGCGGGAGAGCCTTGTCCTTGGCCAGCCAGACTTGGGCCCTGTCTTGATCAGCAGCGACGCAGGCGGGCGGCCGTAGCTGATGGCGTGGGCCGAGGCAGTTGTGGGCTGCGGGGCCAGGTAGAGCAAGGGAAAACTCGGGCCAGGCCATGGTCATGGCTGGGTCATCGTCAGTCGGTGTCGATGTCGGTGTCGGTGGAGAGGGGGGAGTGGGTGGGGTCGGCGGGCGGCGGGCGGCGGGCGGCGGGCGGCGGACACTCGTCGCAACCGCCAGGTGGGAACAGAAGGAATCAGCATGAAGAGCAAGCGTCACAACATCCGGTCGATGGTCCGCGGCGGGTCGAGGCGGCCACCGGCATCGTACATGCAACACTACCACCAGGTCGAGGCGACAGCGCCCCTGCAGATGCGCAAGGTAGCCAAGAGCAAGACGAGCGCCAAGAGCGTCGCTCTCTCGTCCATGCCGCCGCCAGCGCCCACCGCCGCACCTGCCGACTCGGCTGCGTCCATGGTCGAGCTCCCGGTCAAGGACTACCTTGCCCTCTTGGAAAAGCAGCAGCAGGTCATTCGCCAGGAGCCTCCGCATGCGTTTGTTGGTATGTGATGTGTGGGTAGGGGGGGGGGGGGGGGAGGGGGAGGGGGACGGATGGGGAAACTACT
>NW_013657665.1:462176-467779 GCF_000142905.1 Thecamonas trahens ATCC 50062 | reverse complement strand
CGAGGGGGAGGCAGGGAGGGGGAAGAGTGAATTTCTTCTTTTCCTTCGCAGCCATGCCCGCATTCCTTCGCTGCCATGACCGCATTCCTTCGCAGCCATGCCCGTATTCCTTCGCAGCCATGCCCGCATTCCTTCGCAGCCATGCCCACATTCCTTCGCAGCCATGCCCGTATTCCTTCGCAGCCGTCCTCCTCAGCCGGCATCCACTCACGGCTATCGCATCTATTTTGCTGCAGTCAACGCGCTTGAGATGGAGGGTCAGGCCGGTGAGGAAGCGGTGACATTTGTGATGCATCTCGAGGTCGAGGTCCTGACGGAGATGGGCAAGTGGACGACGGTGCCGCTGCTGCCGACGACGATGACGCTGCTCTCGGCTACGTTTGAGCGGAACGGCGATCGGGTGCCCGGGGCGCCCGGAGTGACTGCGCCCAATGGTGGCGACGGCGACGACGACATTGTGTACGAGGACGGGATTGTGGGTGTGAGTGGCTCGCGATTTGTGCTCTTCACATGCGTGCCGGGCGTGTACTCGGTTCACATGGAGATGCTTGTCCCGTTCACCAGTCAGCGCAAGAACTCGACGATGGTCAGTGGGCTGCCGCGGGCGACGCGCAACATGCTGACGTTTATGCACCCGGAGGCCGGACTCAATGTCACCATCCAGCCGAGCCTGCGGACGACCATCGAGTCGAGCGTGGCGTCGACGACGGTGCGGACGGCGTTTCCAGCGTCGACGACGCTCAACATCCAGTGGACGCCCAGTGAGACCGGCGTGGCCTCGACGCCGATGTCGTCGGTCCTCTCGTCGGCGCTCGGCGGAGTGCGGTCAGAGGGCTCCGAGTCCGACTCGGAGCCAACAGTGCCGTCCGACTCGCTGTTTGTGGCGCCCGAGGTGCGTGAGGAGCGGCGGGCGGTGGTGACGGTCGACCAAAACCACCTGCTCACCGTCACCGAGGGTGTGCTCTTCTGCTCGTCGAGCTTTGAGTACACCATCCTGCACAACGGCGTCTCCACGTTCCACATCGACATTCCGTCGCAGGTTCGGGTCCTCGCCGTCTCGGGCTCGGTCGCGGTCCGCAAGTGGGAGGTGGTGCCTGCGGCCGAGCTCGAGCCCGAAACCGACGACGACGCCGACGGGCGGGGCGGCAAGGCTGAGGCCGACGACGACAGCAACAAGTTTGTGCTCATCGTCAGCCTCCGCTACCCCAAGGAGTCGACGTTCACGCTCCGATTCGAATCCGAGGTCGAGATGAAGCGTCGCTCGCAGGTCGTCAATGTGCCCTCGTTCCACTGCCGCGGCGTCGTCCGCGAGAAGGGCTACATCGGCGTCACCGTCCGCTCCAACGTCGAGCTCTCGCAGCAGCACTTGGCCGGGCGGGCCATCACCAAGATCGATTCGCGCGAGTCGCCACCGGCGGTTCAAAGCATGGCGGCGTCACAGCCGATCCTCCTCGCCTACAAGTTCCTCGCGACTCAGTACGACCTGCAGATCGGGGTGACCAAGCACGCCGACGTTGCCGTCCTTGTTGCCATCATCGAGAACGCCGAGGTCCTCATCACCGTCACCGAGGAGGGCAAGCTCCTCTACGAGACCGTGTGTACTGTCCGCAACAACTCGCGTCAGTACCTGCGGATGGAGCTGCCTGACAGCGCCGAGGTGTGGACGACTGCCGTTCGCTCGGCCCCGGTCAAACCGGCCGAGGACGCGCAGCAGAGGCTCATTGTCCCCATCCCCAAGTCCAACGATGCATTTATGGTCAAGGTCACGTTCCTCGTTCCCGACGAGCCCATTGCTGACCGTGGCACCGTCCGTGTCCCGTTGCCCAAGTTTGATCTTCCGGCGATGGTCCTCCGGGCAACCATCTACGTCCCGCAGCTTGACACTCTCAGCTACCAGGAGCCCGATGGCGACATGCTCCACGTTCCGTCGTACACCTTTCACGCCGGCTCTTCGACATATCAACCGTCGTACACCCCGCTCGAAGACATGGTCATGCAGGGCCCGACTTCCAACGTGATGTACTGGGACAGCCAAGTCAGGCACGACAGCAATGTTGCATTTGGCGGCGGTGGTGGTGGCGGTGGCGGCGCATCGGCGGCAGGCATCATCCCCATGGACGTCACCGCGCCCAAGGTTGGCACCGCCATGCGCTTTGAGCGGCTCGTCTATCTCACCGAGGAGCCTGTCCTCACCGTGGCTGTCCCTTATCGCCCGGCTCCTACCGGCTTGAGCAAGCTTTTTGGCTGCTGCTGACGGGACAGACCGCTCGCACTCAAACTGACCGCACATGCTCAGGCACAACAAACGACAATAGCTGTAGCTGCCGCGCGAGCGTCTTGTGCGGCGTAGTGGCGTGGACAACGGCGCCACCAGCTGTCGCGTGCAGAAGCTCGGGTACTTGCGCCCAAGACTCGATGTGCATGTGGACAGGCTCGCCGGCCGGCCGCGTATGCGATGCTGTGTGTGCGGCCAGGGCACCCCAGGTAGCGGCCGCAACCTCGGCGTGAGAGCCAAAGCTCGCCACAGACGTAAACGCAAGTGCGTCACATCCACGTGCGCCGTCACGTGAGAGCTCATCGAGCAGCAAGGTGAGATCAGCGGGTGCCGGCACGGTAGCCTGCGGATGGATGAGGCTGTCGAGCGCGTGGGAGACCCGAACGACGGGCATCGCGGAAGCGCGGGCGCGGTCAGCGAGGTGCTCGACGTAAGCAGCAGCGTCGGCGACCGCCGCCGGACGAGGGGGCTTGTTCGGCTGTGACGGGTGGATGAGCGGCGCGAGTACAGCTCGTGTGTCAAAGATCAGCACGTCGGCAGCCTCAAGGAGCTGTGGGGCATGGCGTAGCGCGTTAAGACCGGCGAGCGAGTCGAGCCTCAACGCAAGGCGGACGTGGGGGAGCTGGGCCAGCCCGCGCTTCGCCGTCCCGGCGCCGCGAGCATGCTCAACCCACTCGTGCTCAGCGGCAAGTGTGGGCGCTGCCAGCGCCTCGCGCAGCCGAGGCAGCGTCTCCGGCTCGGCGGCGAGGACCGCAGCCGAGACGCTGACAAACTCCGGCTTGAGGCGCTTGGCAAACGGGACGGTGTCCCACAGGAGCGACGGCGGCGGGCAGAGGTCCATCACCTGTCCGCCTTTGAGATGCCGGACGAGGCCCATCTCAGCATGCAGCGGCAGTGCCGGGCTCGTAGCGCCGGGCGCCGGGAGCACTCTGGCGGAGACGACGCCGAGAGGCGAGGTACCGGTCACCCGTGCAGTCAGCGCGCCGCCATCAAACACAACCACGTCCTTGGGTCGTGCTGCTGCCAACGTCGCTTGCGCGCACTGACCTCTAATGAACAGTGCCTCGTTGTTGCGGCCGGCAGCGAGCCGCAGCTCCGAGCCGGGCGGCAAGAGCTCAAGCCGGGCATGGCAGGCTGATCGCGGCGCCGAGTCCGGCAGGTCAATCCAGAGCGGGGTGGTCCGGCCGGCGGCCATGCCATCGGCGGCAGCACGTGCGCGATCGGCGAGCCGGGCGTGATACCGCAATTGCGCGTAGAGCGCAAGTAGAGCCCGCGGTGCCGGGTGCGCAGCAGCAGCCGCTTTGCGCGGGATCGGCGGCGGCGACGTCGCCCGCCACCCGCCACGGGCCAGGTCGAGGCGAACGACGGGGGCGAGGGCAGCGGGAGGGGCACGGAAGAGGGAACGGAGCGCCGCAGGCGTGTCACATGCCGGACCAAGCGAGAACACCGCCTTGCGTAGCGCGGGTGTGACGAGGGGGCGCATGGGGAGTGAGGTGGGTCAGCTTCAACAGCAGCTACGGACCAGGCGGGGAAGCGGGCTGGTGAATGGCGGTATGAAAGAAGCCATCGGGCGAGGCGTGGACGGTGGGTGCACCGTTGGGAGTGGTGGGGAGGTCGAGAGCGATCGAGTCGCGGACGGAGAACCCGGTGTCCATCCGCGCCGGGCCAGCGCTGGTGGCTGGGAGAGCGTCGCCAGCGGTGGTGTCGGCGGACGACGAGGTCGGTGCTGAGATCTTGAGCGCTCGGACGTAGTCGGGCCCGCGACGGCCGGTCGAGTCTACCGAGACGTGCATCGAGGCGGCGGTAGCCGGCGAAAGTTCAAGCTGTGGGACGGCGGAGACGCGGTGGACGGCCGGGACGACGTACGGCTGCGGCTCGGGTGTGAGCGGAGCCCGCGGCGCGTTGCGCCGGACAACAGGAATGGACCGGTCGATGACCGCCACCGGTCTCGCTGGTGGTGGAGCAGCCAGCGCGCGCGGCGATGGAGCAGCGAGGCTCGAGTTGGCCCGACGGCGCCGGACAATCGATCGACCGGTCGTGCCCGGAGCTGGCGACGAGCTACGCGCCGGGGACGAGGGTGTGTAGCTCTTGCGCCGCTGGTTGTAGTGCCGCGGCGAGGCCTCTGGAGGGAGGGTAGCTGGATCTGCTGGCTCGGCTTGTGGCGACGGCTTGGGCTCCGGTTCGGGCCCAACTGATGGGTCTGGAGTGGCTCGGGCTGTCGGCTCGGGTGGAGGCGACGGCGGCGGCGTTGTCTCGTGGGGAGCGAGCGCTGATGGTGCTGGCTGGGACGAGGCGAGGCCGGATGTGGCAGGCCGTGAGATCGAGATCCGGCGTGCGTGACTGGTGCGGCGAGGTGGTGAGAGGTTGGAGGAGAGGATGGCTTCAGACGAGGCGTCGTCGGCGGCAAAGGTGATGTCGATGGCGGCAATGTTGTCGAGGTCGAGGTCGGGATCGAGCGGGATGCCGGCGCGGCGGGCGGCGTCCTTGGCTTTGCGAGCGAGCGAGACAAAGCGGATGGCGGCGCGGTCGCGCTCCTGGGCCTGCTTGCGGGTGTTGATGAGCTTGGACGAGGAGCGCGAGCGCGGGCCCGGCGCGGCGATGTGGTCCGGCGACGTCGACGCCGCCGAATCGGACGCTGCCACCGATCGCGGCGAGAGCGGCGGCTCGATGTTGTCCAACGACTGGTTCGGCGACGAGGCAAAAGAGACATGCGCCATGGCGCGCTCGAGCCTGCGAGAGTGCAGGACGTCGTCAAGACGGCCCGAGGCGCGAATGCGGGAGCGGAGCGCCACCAGCGACGACTCGGCAACCTCTGCGTGCGGATCAAAGCAGTGCGGCATTAGGCCGTGCGGGGCGCGAACAGCGCGGGCGGCACGGACGCGATCGGCCCGCTTCCACGCCGCACGCTGCAGTCGGGCGCGGCGCATCGGCGGCGGCTCGGTGGCCATCGCTGCCACCGGCTCGGCGCCTGCCGCCACCGCGGTCTCGTACGCCGAGTTGCGCAGCATCGACGCTGCCCGCAGCCGCCCGTCAAAGTCCTTGGAGAGCGGCCCGTGCGATGATCGCCGCTGGTGATGCGGCTCCAGACGCGGCGGCGGGGCACGCGATGTCGGCTCTGGCAACGGCAGTGCTGCGTCTGTGGCGTATGGGTATGGATGGGCCAGCTCACGGCGTGCAGCCTGGTCCGTTGGCGGTGGGCGTGGTGGCTGCGGCTTGCCCGGGCACAGCAGCTCGCGCATGGCTGTTGAGCCCGAGTCGGTGCGGCGCATGAGCAAAGGGTGTAGGGGAGGGGGGGGGGGGGGGGGGGTAGGGAGGGTGAGGTGGGCGT
>NW_013657665.1:450381-462076 GCF_000142905.1 Thecamonas trahens ATCC 50062 | reverse complement strand
AGAAGGCATCGTGGGATCGCAGGCCGCCATTGGCACAGTCCCGTCGTGCGCAATGGGGAGGGGGAGGGGGGGGGGGGGGGGGGAGGGACAGCCTGCGTCCATGGTCGTGGTAGATGAGAGGAGGGAAAGCGGGAAAAGAGGGTCGAGGCGGCAGCCCGTCAGACTCCGACAAGATCCAGCCATTGGCAGCCAGGCTGCCGTGAAACAGACTGCTAGTTAGTGGCAGGCGAGACGATGCGCCACGCCTGTAGTCCCGAGGCATTGCCGGGGACACGGGCGCGAGAGTACGGCAGGACGCAACGGGAGGCGGTCCCGGGGAGCAAAGACGGGCATGGCGGCGACGGTGGGCAGGACTGTCCACGCAAGTTGCCGCAGCAACAGCAACCTCTTTCCCATCCGCAGCTGGCGGTGGTACTCCCGGGCGCTGCTGCGGCGGACACGGCTTGCCCCCGTCGCCGTCGTCGCCGGCGGTGTTCATCCCTGCGGCGGCTGCCTTGCCTCAGTCCACGCCCGTGGCTCCTCCGCAGGAGTTCCTGGCGGGCGCCTGGGGGGAAGGCGTGACAGGTCTCTCCACCGGTGCGGTCTGTCTCTGGCTGGATCCTGTGGCTGGCGGGCTGTTGCCTCACCGCTGCCGCGGTGGCCTTGCCTTACGCGTTCTGTCAAGGCCGAAGCCCGTCCAGGATGGCGAGAGCAGAGCACCACCGACAAACGAATTGGCAGTCGTTCGCATTCGCCCCCCCCCCCTCCCCCCCCTCCCCCCCCCCTCCCCCTTCCGCCACCGGTCATTCGCCCGCTATCAATCGGACCCCGCCGAACAACGCCTTTGGCCCCAGCCACACAGTCCCTTCCCACCACCGTCCACCCGCCAACACGCCACACGTTACTGCGGAAAGAAGGATGAGCTCGTCGACGTCCAAGCAGAGTGAGCAGGAGCCTGCAGGGTACGTTGCCCATGAACTTCCCCACCTCCCTTCCCTTCCCGCACCTCTTTCCTCCCCACATAAGTAGCCCAGAAGCTCCTCCCAGCACCGTCCTGCTTGGCTGCGGTGCGGCGAAGGAAGCAATGCGGTTTTTTGCGCCAGCGTGGGGGCGAGAGGAGGGGAGGGGGGGGGGGGGGCGGGGGGGGGAAGGCCAAACCACCCACCCACCCCTACCCTTGCCCCCCCCCCCCCCCCCCGCGCGCGCATATGGTGCAGTTTGGGGCTGTGGTGGGTGAGTAGGTAGTGTGGCCGCCGGCGGGCAAAGGCACAGGCGTGGGCGGAGGGGCACTCACTGCGGTGGCTGCGGGGGTGACCTGGCGGGATACGACGGCGACGGCGACGACGACAACGGTGGCGACGGTGTCGACGACAACAATATGGTGGAGACAGGCTCTCTGACTCGTGGTGCCAGCCGCGGTTCCTGACCATGCAGGCGTCTGCGCTGGTCCTTGCGCTCGGTCTGCTGTGCGGAGTGTTCATTCTCATGTGGAAGGCCTGGCTGGTGTACAACGTCGATGCTAACGCAGTCGACTTCAAGGCCTCGCTCCTTGGCTACACCATCGCCCACCCGAACATCACCACCGAGGTCCGTGAGCTGTGGTCGGACTGCTGCTCGTTCCCCATGTCGACCAACCCGAACACCTCGGCGTTGGACGACATCAAGGGCGCCGGCCGCGCTGCCTTTGCCCTCATCTTTATCGCTGTCGTCTCGGGCGTGGCCTCGCTCGTCGGTGCCGCCTCGCTCGCCATGCCGCCCGCCTACAAGTGCGACTGCGTCTCGGCCCGTGGCCGGTGCGAGATGATCACCATGATGATCTTTGACCTCATCACTTTCTTCTTTGGCTTCCTCGGCTTTATCGTGTACTACGCCCAGACCTCAGACGCCCGCGACAAGATCCTGTGCTTCAACAACGACCCCTGCATCGGCAAGGCCTCGTACGGACAGGCCTTTGCCCTCGGCGCCTTTGCCGGCGCATGCTCGCTCATCGCCTTTGCCCTCCATCTCTCGGCCTTCTGCTTCTGCTCCGCCGCCGCCGCAGACGCCGAGTACGAGTACGAGTACGCCGACGCCTCTAACGAGTCGGGCCTCTACGAATATGCCTACGAGACCTCGGACGACGAGGACGAGTACGCCAGCGAGTCGGAGTCCGCGTCGTCGTCGTCGTAACGACTACGCGAGTAATACGTACCTCTCCCCTCCATGCCACGCACGCGCACACCACCGCACGCACACACACACACACACACACACACACACAAATCGTTTGCTCGCACCTACCGCTTCAAAACTAGATCTTGGCATACCGCTCGGCCTTTTCCGTTCCGACCACATACAGCGCGCCGACGTCAAAGGTAAGGTCGACAATGCGCGGCTTGGACCGGACCCGCACCACATTCCATGCCCGCGTATACTCACCGCGTTCGAGCGTGGCAGAGATCTTGGCGTTGTCGGCCAGGATCTTAAACAGTAGCGCGCGGTGGTAAAAGACGCCCTTGGTCACTGCGCCGAGCGGAATGACGTTGGACTTGCACGCCACCTTGAGCGCAGAGAGCTCGTACTCGTACTCGCCAAACTCGTTGTACGAGAGCCAGTCCTTGGGCCCGCCCATGGCGTCCGCCACCATGGCCGCCAGTGCCGCAATCCGGTCCGTCCGCTCCGGCACCTCCTCCACCAGCGCAATCGCCCGCGTGATGAGCTCGCCAAGCACCTTGTCCTTGAGCGGATTGACAAGAAGCACCTCGCGCTTCGAGTTGAGCTTGGTCTCGCGAAGCTCTGCCAGCGGCTGGAACCGCCGCGACCGGCCCATGTCGTAGAAGCCTGCCGGGATGACATCCTCCCATCCGAGCTTGCTTGTCAGTGCGTACTTGGCCGAAAAGTTCTTCTTGAGCAACTGCGCAAGCGTGTCGTGCGCCCGCTCACGATCCGAACCCTGCCCATGGATCAAGTTCTGAAGCTGGTCGATGCCGCCGCGGTTGCACACCTGCTGCGCAAACATCTCCTGTGCGCAGCAGACCGAAATCGCCCATGCCGCATCGCGCCGAACCGGAGCCGACTCGGACGAGAGCAGCGGCACAAGGAGGTCGACACCCGAAAGCGTCGTCAGCTCGTCGCGCGCCGTCTCTTCATGTGCCATTCCGGCAATCGCCCGCGTGAGCGCAGCCACAAGCTCTGCGTCCTCCGCTGCCGCCTTCAGCGAAGCTAGCAGGATCGGCATAATCTTGAGCGCCTGTAGAATCGACCGCGACTCGTGCTCCTGGCACATCGAGGTCAGCGCGTCAGCCGCGTTGCGGATCACACTCGGCTCCTGCCGCCCGCCGTCCAGAATGGCCACCAGCGCCTGCAGTCCGTCGGCGTGTCGCAGTGCGCTGCGGTTCTCGTAGTGGAGCGCAAACGCTGCGATCGCCGCCAGCGCTGTGGCATGGACCACAGGATTAAAGTGCCGCAGCAGCGCCACAAGGCCCGGAATCGCGCCCAGCTCCCGGAGGAGCGTGCAGTTGGCCGACGTCGTCGCGCAGTTGAGTATGAGCTGCGCAAGGTGCGCCAGTACCGTTGTGTCGGTCGACTCGTTGAGCAGGTTGACCACCACAGAGCCAAACGCGTCGTGGTGGAGCACCACGCTCCGCGCCGGCTCGTGGTTGCACACCCGCGCAAGCGCAAGCGACGCCTGCGCCAACGTGCCAGCCGCCGTTGACGTTGCCAGCACCGTCAGCAGTACCTGCACGTACCCGAGCTCGGCATGCGCCTCGAGCGTGCCCTGCTCTTCCAGGCACGCCGCCATGGTTGCCGCAAGATACGGCGCGAGGAACGAGAGGCTCGGGTCGCCCAAAAACTGCAACACGAGCGGGAGGCCGTCAGCCGTACGCAGCGCAACCCGGTTCGAAAACTCTTTGGTCAGTCGTGCGATGGCGCGAGCCGCCGCGAGCCGCAGGTTGGGTGTCTCTGACGCCAGCAGCGAGAGCAGAATCGGGATGCCGCCAACAGACATGATGGCCCGCCGCGAGTTGTACTCGGCCGCGCAGTTGCCAAGCGCAACTGTCGCGTAGTACGCAAGCTCCTGATCAGGCAGCTGCGCAAGGTTGAGCAGCGCCGGAATGCCGCCCACGCTCACAATCGCCGCCGCCGTCGCGTAGTCGCGCGAGAGCGCGGTCAGCGCAAGCGTCGCGTTCTCCAGCGTTGCAATGTCATCGGCCTTGAGCAGAGTCGCCAGCGGCTCGACCACGTCCAGTTTGACCATCGCCCGCCGCGCGCTCCCGTCACGCGCCGTCACGCAGAGCAGAAACGACGCAGACTGCAGCACCGCAGCCATCTGTGCCTCGGCAGGCAGCGCAAGCGTCGCCTTTAGCCGCGCCACCGTTGGCGCCAGCCCGCCGTGCGTAACCACAAACTTGCGATTCTCCGCCGCTAGCTCGGCGTACGCTCCCAGCGCAAGCGCAGCCATGTGAAACACGTAGTCCTCCGGTGACGAGAGGAGCAGAATGAGCGTCATCGGATCAGAAACTGAAATCGAGACCGGCATCAGCGTCCGCTCGCCCCGTGGCACGCCCGGCACCTTGAGAGATGCGTCATCGGCAACCTCCAGCCCGCCATACCCGGCCATTCCCGCACCGCCGCCGCCCCCGGGCCCGCCGCCCTCGCCACCGTTCCCGCCGCTCACACCGCCACCGCCTCCGCCGCCGCCGCTGCTGCCGCCACCACGCTGCTTACGCCGCCCCGACCGTCCGCCGCGCTCGTCATGACCGCCTGGCGAGTTGCCTAGCCCTTCGCGTCTGTGGTCACCAGCTCCGCCGCTCGCCCCGCCGCCTCCGCCGCCTCCGCCTCCGTCTTCATTGGTCCGCGACCGCTTCTGCCGCGAGTGCGACCTGCGCTTGGTGGTCGACGACGGCATGGCTCGGCACCGCTAGCACTGTCCCACACGTTGTGGAGTCGAGTGTAGCTCAGGGTGAGAAGGAGGGGCGGTGGGGGTGAGACCCGCGCCTGCCTCCCAACGGCAAACCGACTCGGGCGTGCTGATCAATGTCTTGATCAAAGCCTTGATCAGCTTGATGATCAGCTGGCTCATCAACCGCATCCCAGGAAAAGGTCGTGAATCAGCCCACCGCCATCCACTGCTACCTGCGCATGCGCCCACACTACACATAGACCGCAGTGTGTGTAAACACCATCGCACACTCATTTCTCCCGTCCTTCTGTCTGCATTTCTCCTTGCCACCGACAAAGAGCTCTCACGAGCTTGATCAGCGACCAACAGCATTTTCTCTTTGCACAATCCCTCACACATGTTCCATAGCTTTGGCGCAAATGAGCAGATGTGATCCCTCCACGACCACACCCACACAACATAGGGACCACCTTTACCGTCTCATGACCTCATCGCGGTAATCGGTCTAATTTGCCGGCTTGCGCGTCGGGCCTGCCGTGGGCCTGCCCCGGCAAGCTCCACTTGCCACTCTCCGCTCGCTCGTCAAACGACATTGGCATCCGCTCAACCACTCACCTCTCCCACACCCCATCACCGTGTCCCCGTTCTCCCCCTCCACACCCACCTCTGCTCCCCCACTCCCCGTCTTCTCCGTCTCCGCCCCTATCCGTCCCCGCCATGTGCGACGCGAGCCACCCGGAAATTGCGCCTGCCCTGCAACGGGTGGCTGACGCTCTTTCGGGCTACGTCGTCCTGGGCTATCACAAGAAGAAGGTGCTGCATGTCCTGGCCGAGGGCTCCGAGACCGTACCGCCGCTGGATGAGGTGCTGCTACCGGGCGTTTGCGCCTGGGTCTTTCTCGCCCTCCGCCCGCTCCCAGACCCGCAGCCGCATCGCCATCTGCTGGTGGCGTGGTCCGGCCCGCGGGCTTCGGTCGTTGCTCGCGCGTCCATGGCCGCCCACAAGGCCTCCATCAACGCGGTCATTCCGTCTACCCCCGCCCCTCATGGCTTTGTCCGCGCCTCGCGGAGAGATCACTACGCCCTCGATGCCCTGCTCACGGCCGCCGCCGCCATCCACTTTACACCAACCCGTCGGTCGTCGGTCGCGGCGCTTCCAGGCGCATCGGTCACTCGGCCGCCGCGGCCGGCCTCGTTCGCGCTGCCGGCACTGCCGGAGAAGCCGCGCCCGGGATCGGCGCCGCCGGCAAGCCCCGCGCCCAAGCCGGAGCGCAAGCCCAAGCCGCAGCTACCGCCGGCCCGCCCGCGGTCGCGGCCGCGTCCAGTCTCGGTCGCGCACGCCTCCAACATCATTGCTGGGCGCAACCTGACCAAGGCCGCGCCGCCGGTCGCCCGCCGACTCAACTCACCGCGCTCGTCCCGCAGACGAGTCGCCAAGCCGCGGGCCCGCCTCGACTCCAACGCGCGGCGGGAGCGTCGCGCCACCGCATCGGCCACAAACTCACCGGAGCAACCAGTAGAGCCACGGCTTCCGACCCCGCCGCCGTCGCCACAGTCGCCAATGCTCCCAGACTTGGCTACCCCGACTCTGTCGAGTTTTGATGACGAGTCGTCGCTGGTTGGCCAAGAGCTCGGCATTGTGCGCGAGCTCCGCGACCCGGCCACAGTGGCGCAGACACTTGCCGACGCCGTCGCCGTCCTCGAGTGGTCGCACCGGGTGCTAGAGGCCAACCTGGCGTCTGCAGGCAACGAGGTCGCGATTGACGCCAAGGCACGGGCCAAGCACCTCGGTCTGTACGACGGCATCTATGATGGCCAGTGGCTGTGTTTAGCGGCTCCGCTTGAGGCGCTGACCTCGTGGATGTCACCGCAGGACGGCGATGCCGAGGGCAACTCTCAAATTGGCCTTCTCACGCCCGACGAGACCCTCGCATTCTACTCGCAGCTGATGGAGGTGCTCGAGCTGCCCAAGCAGCTGGTGTTTGAGCCTGTAGCGTTGCTGGAACGGCGCGACGTGCCGGGCGTGCTCGCCACTCTCCGCACGCTCGGCAAGCTGCTGGAGGAGCCGCTCTTTGCTGCTCCGCCGCCCACTTATCCGTACCAGGCTGAGCAGGCCCTGCTTGTGTACTGGGCCCACCGCGAGGCGCTGCTCGCTGCTGAGCGTGGCGGACCGGTGGGAGAACTTGACGAGGCTTGGGTCTCGGACGCTGATGCAGCCTCGGCCTTTCTCCGGCTCTCGCACTCGGAGGCTGCTGTGACGCTCGACGGCGACTCAATGGCAGTCATGGCGCGGAGCTGGCTCGAGCCTCGCTACTTTCTGGATCCAGCCAAGCTCGAAATGGGCCACGAGCTCGGCGAGGGCGCATTCGGCCAGGTCTACGCCGCCGTCTACGAGGGCAGCGTGACCGCGGTCAAGGAGATCACCGTCAACGATGCCGAGCTCCCGCCGTTTGTCATCAAGGCCTTCCTCAAGCTTATTGTCCGCGAGGTGCGGCTCCTGCAGGAGCTGCGCCACCCGAACGTGCTGAGCTTTGTCGGCGCTGTCTTTCCCGACGACGGCGGGCTCTCGTTCCGGCTAGTCACCGAGTTTATGGCCCGTGACACGGTTCGCAAGCAGCTCGACGACTACGGCCACAGCCTCGGCTGGCACATCCGGCTCCGGATGGCGGCCGACTCGGCCCGCGGTATGGCCTACCTCCACACCCAGAACATTCTCCACCGCGACCTCAAGTCGGAGAACCTGTTTATCTCGCAAGAGTGGCGGACCAAGCTCGGCGATTTTGGCTTTGCTCGCGTTGCCGCCACCACCAAAGAAGTCACCGCCGCGCCCGAGCCTGCAGCTCCGGATCGCTCGCGCTCGCGCTCGCGCTCTCGCTCACGCCGCTCGCGCTCCCGCATCGACCGCTCGCGCATGACCATTTGCGGGACTGAGGACTTTATGGCGCCCGAGCTGCGGATGGGCAAGGCCTACGACTCGACGGCTGACGTCTTTTCGTTTGGCATTGTTCTCTTTGAGATCCTCACCGGCCTGCAGGCCGACGACCCGCCACTCGCCCGCGACCGCGGCTCCGAGTATACCCTCGACTACTCGCTCCTCCGGGCCTACGTTCCGGCCTCGGTCCCGCCAGCACTGCTGGAGCTGGCCATTGCCGCGACCGCGCCCGATGCCGACGCGCGGCCGTCCATGGCCAACATCCTGTACGAGCTCGAGGCTGCGCGTGCAGCGCGATACGGCCCAACGCCATGGCCCAAGCTAGTCTCCGAACTTCTGGCGAGCGACCTCGAGGCGACTGTCGACGACGCGCTCGCCAGCCTCGCTGCCGCCGAAGACGCCTGGTTTGTCAATCTTGTCGCCAAGCTCGGCGAGGCTCCCGAAGCCGACCAGCTCAACGTCGACGGCGGCCGGCTCTATCCACTGCCGTACAATCCGGACGATGCACCGACAACAGGCCCGCCTCCAGCCCTGCCGCCCAAGAGAGCCAAGGGTCCGCCGCCGCCGCCGCCACCCAAGAGAGCCAAGGGTCCGCCGCCGGCACTCCCACCGAAAAAGCCGGCGCCGGCGCTCCCGCCGCGGCTAGCACCCAAGCCACCGACTCGGTCGCGGCCATTATCTTCACCGGGCGGACTCCAAGCGCCCCCCTCCTCCCCAAGCCGTCGTTTACTACGAGCTCATTCTCGTCGTCGTCGCCTCCGCGGCCACCTCGACCGGCACGTCGCCCATCGGCTCCGCCGCCACCGTCGCACGTGTAGTGCCATCCTCACAGATGCATGTCGCGGCAGGCGACGCCGACGCGGATGCCGTTAAAGGTGAGGTCGGCTAGATGCGCGGCAGCAGCAAGGGCGTCGACAGGACGATGGAACCTGATAAAGACCTCTGCCCACGCGTCGAGGCCGGTGGCCGAGCTGGTGGCAGAACGCGCAGGCCGTGGGTGGGACCACACGCGATCTGTCCCGCGCCACGCCCGCCGCCTCCGGATGATGGCCTGTAGCACAAAGCCGTGCGCAGAAGCGAGACCCCGAATCTCGTCGAGGTCAACCGCAAACGGCAGGCGCGGAAAAACGAGCGTGGCGAGCCGGCCACGGGTCGAAGGCCGCGGCCGAGCCCGCGGGAGCGGCGGGACGTCGACGGTCGAGTCGGTTGCCCGCAGAATGGCCGCCCGCTTCCGCGGCACTTGAGCGAGGAACATGCCGCGGTAGAGCTTGTACCAGTCGGTTGATGGCCTTGAGCCGCGCGTGGCCGGAAAGTGGCGGGCGGAGAGCGTCTTCCACAGCACCGGATCGCGGGCCCATTGCCGCCAACTCCTCGACACACCGGCGACGCGGTTGAGCGTCACCGGATCGAGAAAGCCAAAGATGATGAGCAGGAGCTCCGGGGGGAGATCGTCGGCATGCGCGCCCGCAGGCGCCAAAGAGGAAGTGCAAGCATCGGGAGTTGTGGTTTGCAGGCTGGGTGTAGCAGCCATGCAGGATGTGACCGGAAACGTGATGGGCGTCAAGCCACGCGAGGTGGCTCGGTTTTGTGGTTGCGGGGTGGCGGCGGCGAATGGAGCCGCGCTCGTCGAAGGTGATCGGGGTGGACGGCGGCCTGAGTGCAGCAGTCTACGAGCGTGCACGGGCATGAGCATGTGTTTGCTGTTGTGTGTGGGTGTGTGGGATGGGGCGTGGGGCTAGTGGGCGGTGGCGGCGGACTGGTTGCGGACGGCCTCGGCGGCGGCGGCGACCTCGTCGGGGTCGCCGAGGTAGACGCCAGAGAGGAGACCAGCCGAGTTTTCTTGGCGGATGGGGCGGAGCGAGTCGTCGAGAGTGTAGACGAGCGGGACGCCCGTGGGAATGTTGATACCGAGGATGTCGTTGTCGTCGATGTTGTCGAGGTGCTTGACGAGAGCGCGAATGGAGTTGCCGTGTGCAGCGACGACGAGGCGCTGGCCGGCGGCGATAGCCGGGCCCATCTCACCCTCCCACAACGGCATGATGCGCTCGACAGTGTCCTTGAGACACTCGCCACGCGGTAGGATGTCGCTGTCGAGGCCAGCGTAGCGGCGGTCGTGGCCAGGCCAGTACGGCGAGTCTGTGTCGAGCAGCGGCGGCGGGACATCGTACGAGCGGCGCCAGACAAGGACCTGGTCCTCGCCGAACTTGTCGGCGGTCTCGGCCTTGTTGAGGCCCGACAGCGCGCCGTAGTGGCGCTCGTTGAGGCGCCACGAGCGGGAGACCGGGAGCCACTCGGAGCCCATGACCTCGAGGGCGATGTTGAGGGTGGAGATGGCCCGCTTGAGGACCGAGGTGTAGGCGGCATCAAACTCGAGGCCTGCGGCAGCCATAGCTGCGCCTGCGGTGGCGGCCTCCTTGCGCCCGTCGTCGGTGAGGGCAACGTCGACCCAGCCAGTGAACCTGTTCTCCAGGTTCCACTGCGACTGGCCGTGCCGGAGGAGGACGAGGGTGTGGGCCCACCGGGCGGAGGCGGTGGCGGCGGTGGCGGCGGTGGCGGTAGCGGCGGAAGTGGTGGCGGCCGAGGCAGCCCGCATGGTGGCGGCAAGCATGTTTGGAGCGTGTGGTGTGGTGTGGTGTGGTGTGGTGTGGTGTGGTGGGGTGGGGTGGGGTGGCTTCACTGGCTGGAGGCGGAGTGGGAGCGGTGGGAGCGGTGGGAGCGGTGGGAGCGGTGGGTGCCAGGGGACAGGCGCGCGGGCCGGACTCGACCGGCGGGCGGACTCGGCGGGCTGGGCTCGGCATGGCCGGATGCTGGGCCTGACGGATCGGTATGTGGAATTGATTCCGAAGGGCCGAAGCTCGGCTTACTCGTGCTTGGGACGTTTGGAGGGAGGCAGGACGGTGGCGGGCGGCGGGGTTGGAGCGGCAGCTGGCGGGGTTGGAGCGGCAGCTGGCGGGCCCATGACAGAGGCTGCGGCCTTTCGCTTGCGCTTCTTCTTCTTAAAGACGACCGGGGCAGCGGCTGGTGCTGGTGCCGGAAGATCGGCGGCCAAAAGCTGGTCCACAGACGCCTGCGCGGCGCGGATCGAGTCGACAGTGACCTTACCGGCCATGGCCGCCCGATCGCGGTTGGCCTCGATGGCGGCAATGTCTGTCTCGGCCTTTTCAGCAGCACGCGCCTCGTCCCACGCCCGCCCGGCTAGCACCCGGGCCTCGCCTTCTTCGACCGAGAGCCACTGTGTCGATCCCAGGGTGGTATCGTCATCGGCTACCGCTCCAAGACTGGCCACGGCATCGGCATTAGCATCGGTATCAGCGCCGGCATCGACACCTTCAGAACACGCAGTAGGCTCTCCGGCTGGCTCAGAAAGGGCGATTGGCACGGCGAGGCCCGGTCCGGCAGCAGCGCCGAGATCGCGGGCGAGTGCGGCGCGGGCCTCTGCGTCGATGGCGGCTAGCATGTCGGCGTCGGCCTTGGCCGCCTTGGCGTTCGCCTTTGCGGCCATGCGCTGGCGCAGCAGCAGGGCATCGACAGCCTCGCGGTGCTTGGCACCAGCCTCATGGACAGCACGAGCCCGCTTGTCGCCAGCGAGCCACACGTTGCACGCCTTGCAATGGTAGCGGCCCGGGCGTGCGGGCTTCCGGGCGTGCGCCCGCTGCGTCTGCGCCCCCGCACGGGCCAGGGCGCCATGTAGCCGATCCATGGCGACGGTGCCGAGCGTGTGGTAGAGGAGGAAGGGAGAGGAGGGAGGAACGGAGGGAGGGAAGAGAGGAAATGGGTGTGAGTTGAGTGTGAGTTGGGTGGCGATGTCCTCTATCCGTGCTCTGGTGGTGGTGGGGGAAGGGGGGAAGGGGGGGGGGGAGGCGGAGGAGGGGGAGGGGGGGGGGGGGGTTCGGACGCCTGCCG